>NC_073746.1:47511002-47616188 GCF_029784135.1 Toxorhynchites rutilus septentrionalis | reverse complement strand
TCTCCTCCCAGCAAAAAGAACATCGTCTCGTCTGGGGCAACGCCCATTAAAATTTTTCTAGGACAGACTCGAGTAACAAAAAAAAAATCATTCTTCGAATCTTGGATGGTAACGAGCAAAGCGAAACGAAGAAAATGAAACACTAGAACAGAGTTCAATAGTACAAAAGCAAGGGGTGTCTTCCTCCCAAAGTCCCATTCTTCCGAACATGCCTCGCGTCCCTTACCTTTGTATTGTATGCCCGCCAATTTTTCACGCAGCATTGGCAAATGTCACCAGTAAGTAGGGGAGAGAGTACAATCGGACGTGCGGTGATATCGCGCTATGCTGAAAGCTCCATCGGAATCCATTCGAAAGCCTGCCCTGCTTCTTCTTGTTTTTTTTCTGGGTTCCACGTTCTCCATCATTAACGTTTTCCAATTCCCAATTTCGCTCCCATTCTGGGAGACAATATACATAAATTCATATACGTTATGCGTGTGTGTATTAACGCGGGGGAGGCTGGAAGAAAGAAATAAAAAACCAACGCTCCCCATAAGCATATCTTCGGGTTCTACCCTCCACCCCCCCTCGCCAGCCGATGGTGCTGCGGATTGAACCACCCATTAAGACTGACGAAAAAATACGTGCAGTGTACAAATTCACACAATATACGGTCATAAATACAGACACACGTACACCACTACTAAGCCACCGTGTGTCACGAAAGCTGGGTGGAATATTCACACATGTGGGCCATTGCTTGCTGCTAATGCACGACTTTCCTTACTCTTATTAATAAATTCAAGAAATAAAAATCTAAAGAAAGAAAACTTATAACAAGTTTAGCTCCCCAACCGACCCCACCACTCCTTGGAGGGTGGTAAATAGACCGATGATTTGTTTCCATCCAGTAGCATGTGGCAGTGTTGGAAGGTATCAGTGTCGGAAAAACGGAACAAACAAGCGATATTGCCAACACTGCCCTCCGAAGATGTACTTCTTTTCCAAACGCTGGCGAACGTCGTTTCCAGTGCCATCCCACGAAAGTAAAATGAAAAAAAAAAACGAGGAATAAGTTGGAGTTTGAGTCGTTCGTTAGCGAATACATTAGCAGAAGTAGCGCTAGCAGTGAGAAGAAAAAAAAGTAAAACGCAAAAAATCACCCCACCGCTTCGCCACCCCCTTAGGAGATGGCTCATATGTGGAAAATCTTCGACCGCTTCCAAGCGGCGACATGACAGTGTTTATATGTTTTAGTGTACCTCCAATCGGTACTGTGTCGTGGGTGGGGGAGGATTTTTTTCTGCGTTTGTTGTTGTTGTTGTTGTTGGGTGGGTGGACAACGTGACAGCAAGCCCGGGAGGGGGCACAGCAGAAGAAAAATAAGAGTATGTGTGTATGAAAATATGTGATTTGCATTTAACTCGATTGAATTTAGCGAGAAGAAATTTTCTTCGTTTCGGCGCGGGGTTTCGGCGTGGGATGTGGATGTGGGAGGGCGGAAGGAAAAGCAATAAGAAAAATACGAGAAATCGAAGGGATGGTGAAATTACTCTGAATCCTGACAAATTCAGCAAACGAGTATTGAGCGCTGATGGCGAAAATGTGAATCGATACGTCGAGCGTTTGTTGTGCTTGTTAAGAAATGTTGGATCGGCGGGATGGAAAACGTAGATGATTTGAGTGTGGGATTGCGAGATAAGCACATGCGTGTGTAATTATGGTGCGGGGTTCAACAAACGGGAATTTTTTACGCGTGTATGATTCAACTTTACGAAATTTTCACCATTTTCGTAAAATGTTGGAGAAGAACATGTAAAACAGAGCATTTTTAGTTTGAAATATTTTTTAATGGTTATAATACAATAATATAATGTAGTAAATTTCTAGACAAAAAAATACTCCCTTATACCCAACGTTTCTCCATTCTGGTCCTTATGGTTAAAAGAAGGATCCGACAGTAACTTTGATACGATCAGTATAAATAACTTGAAGTTCATAAATGGGAACTGGGGAACAATGAATTATTAGAAAAACTTATACGTACTATATAACACAGTATCGTAGGTCCATTTTGTTTGTTCGGGAATTGACATGCCTGTTCCAGCCCCTCGTTTTTGATGCTTGAAAACATCGATTACCATTTCGGAACAGTCGATAAAGTCTTAGAAGCTGCACATTGTTCGATTTTTGAAATGGATCCTACATCAATTAATCGATTTTTTTTTCAGCTGTTACCATATGAGGGACTCAAAATGAAAGGAGTGTGAGTGACATCATCGATTTCTCTACATCGAATCTCTCTTTTGGTTATAACTTAGCAAAGTCAATTTGGAACGTTTCTGCAGTTGAGTTATTAATTGAGGGGCTCAGAATGCAAGGGGTGTAAGTGACTTGATCGATTTCTCTTCATCAACATTTTTTTTAGTTAATAGTTCAACTGCAAAAACGTTCCAATTTAAGTTTGCTATAGAATCCGATAGATGAGGTTCTGACCTACCTTCCACATTGTCAAATACAGCTGGGAATGTATTTACAGCTAAGGTATGACCGAAAGAGAGATTCGATGTAGAGAAATCGATCAAATCAATTACACCCCTTTCATTCTAAGCCCCTCAATTAAAGAAAAAGTCGATGAAGAGAAATCGATCAAGTCATTTACACCCCTTTCATTCTGAGCCCCTCATATGTTATGAGGTCAATTCCACATCAAATCAGCCGAAAAACAACACATTTGGGCGCATTCAAAATTATTGATCTGTTTTTTTAAAAAATCGTAATTGAAAATTCAAATGTCTGATCAAAATATGATGTTTGACAGAATTGTTAGGAAAAATAAAATTTCTAATGCTCTGTTAAAAATTGTAAGGGATTGTATCTAGGACACGACCGCATATTTTCGACGTAGAACTACGCAATTATATTCTGCAATCCACTTGTTTACCACTTCGAATATTATTTTAGAATGCATCGGAATTTTTGTAATAGATTATGTTCTTCGTTACAAATAAATTTGATGACCGTCCCTTTTCGTTTGATATGATGCCTAGGGCTACCAAAATATGTGAACGGAAGAATTGCCAAACGATCATTGTATTTTAAATTTCCCTCTGAAACTATTGCACATTTCATGTTTACGTAGTTCTCGAACCGCGAAAGTTCATTCACCTCTACTATCTGAAATGACGATTTTACCAGGCTTCTCAGTTTAAAAGTACGTTTTAGGGAAACATATTCCGGTCTGCACAACGACAAGCGAGTACAAAAGTACTCAACACCAAAAAAGTACCCCCGACCTGCATGTATTTGCAAAGCGGATTCCCCTAGGCACATTAATTTTAAAGTCCGTGTTAGTGAAACACAGCTCAGTGGGAAAAATATCCCCAATATACATGTTTCGACAAAACGGATTCTCCCAGGCACATTTTGAAGTCCGTGTTAGGGAAACACTGCTCGGTTGGAACAATAATACTCCCGACTTGTATGTATATTTACAGAGCGGATTTCCACAGGTACATCGATTTTGAAGTCTGTGTTGGAGAAACAGTAAATCGGGACAGTTAAAACTTGGTAGTTAGGGCGCTTAAATATCGCTTCATCTTATGAAAAATAATATTTTATTAATTGTGATAGACGCGTAAAAATATTTCTTATCAATTGATGCAAACATCTTTCCGATCTGTTAAGAAATGTTCGAGTTATAAGCATTCGAAATACGGGTAGGGTTAGCACACAAATCGGCAGAACAAATGTATGGGAAAAAAGGAAGTTCTTCCAGTTTTCATGAATTTAAACCGTTTAGAGATTAGAGAATTATAATGTATAGCATATCAAACAAAACTTAGAGAATTTCTGATTCGACTGGTATGCAAATCATGAAAATTCGTTCACAGTGAAAATAGTTATTAACGTTAACTTGATTTCATAAAAACGTGACCTGTTTTCTGATTTCGCACCCTTCCTGAAAGACGTAGTTCTACGTAGAAAATATTACTCAAAAATAGAATTTAATAATAAAAATTTAATATATTTTATATCTCAAAACAACAACCCCAACATCTTCGATATTTTTCATATATTTTTATTGGAAATCCCCTTCCAATTTATCAAAGTTTAATGTACAGTGGTGCCGTGGCAAACTTACCAAGATGGGTATATGGAGCTATTTTTTAAATTTTCTGAAATTTCAATACTTTGTGCAATCGTAACCATTAAAGAAAAGTAACATAAAAATGGGATTTATCAAACTATATATAACGTTTTTTTTTCTAGGACTAACCCTTCTCGAGCGTTTTTTACTTTTTAAACCTGAAAAAATCTTTTATCCAATATAATCATATTGGTTTGGGGAAAAAGAAATATCGTATATTGTCAATATATGGCAACACTTAAACATATCTTGTGTTGTAATTATCGCATCGAGTCATACTATACGGCTATTTAAAGACGACAATCTGTGCTACAAGTGTCGTTTTGTCAGTGTTGTGATTGTCCTTTTTAGTCTCAAGTTATAGCGCGTCAAAGATGGAGTCCACCAAGCAAGAAATTCGCCATACTTTACGTTTTTACTACCTGCGAGGTAAAACTGCAGCAGCTCTGAGCTCTGAGTCTCTGAGCAGCTTGACCGTTTGAAGCAGGCGATTGACCAGAAGCGGCCAGAAATGATCAATAGGAATGGTGTTGTTTTCCACCAGGACAACGTTCGACCTCACACATCTTTGATGGCCCGTCAGAACCTACGGGAGCTCGGATGGGATGTCCTATTGCACCCACCGTATAGTCCGGACCTGGCTCCAAGTGATTATCATCTCTTCCGGTCCATGCAAAACGCTCTTGGTGATACTAAGTTGGCCTCAAAAGAGGCTTGCGAAAACTGGCTGTCTGAGTTTTTTGCAAATAAGGAGGGGGGGTTTTATAAGTGGGAGATAATGAAGTTGCCTTCTAAATGGCAACAAGTTTGCGAACAAAACGGCGCATATTTGACTTAAATTGGATAATTTTAAGTATGTTAGATAAAGCGTCAAATTTCGATCAGAAATACGACATTTCTTTTTCCCCAACCCTATATGTTTGGAAATCAGACAGGGCATAGTGTAGTGTATAACACTAGGAAAATTACCGTTTTTGTGCACACCTTTATCTGCGATCCGTTATTCTTGTGAACATTGATTGGAGTATAAACTGTTGCAGCACTCACCCTATCTGCCGGATTCAGTTCCCTCTGGCAATTGGGATCTGAAAGAAAAAATCATTCGTGGAAATGAAAGATAATAGCAACAGAGGGAGTTCTTTTTTGACAGTCTTCCGGATTCTTAATTCAGATATGTAATCTTTAAAATCGAAGTACAGGTGTACTGAAATTGGAAAAGATTAGGCTTGAGCTTGGATTGACTGTACACTTCATACATTAATAGTTACACTAGTTACTTTTTTATGGATTTGGCATCTGTCAATAACATCCAATAAAAAATATCGGAAGTTTCGCGCAACCAAAACAT
This sequence comes from Toxorhynchites rutilus septentrionalis, assembly GCF_029784135.1. Lineage (NCBI taxonomy): Eukaryota > Metazoa > Arthropoda > Insecta > Diptera > Culicidae > Toxorhynchites > Toxorhynchites rutilus. The sequence goes on along the minus strand of NC_073746.1, from coordinate 47,610,708 downwards.
ATTTTTTATGTTAACAATGGTGAGTTTTGTGCGTACGAATTGCGATCTGCGGATGTCGTCGATTTTTTGCTATAAACTAAATAAAATCTGGTTCCAATTCGCATAACTAGATTGTTGGTAGAAACTCACGGTGAGCATGCCCTTGGCTATGCTAATTTCGATGAGAGGAACGAGAAATGTGGAAAATCACCGGAAGTGTTTGAGGACGCCGAATTGCAAACTTTATTGTATGACGACAATGGTCAAACTCAACGATAACATGCAGAATAATTAAATGTTGACCAATAAATCCATGAGAAAGATCCCGAAGATTGTAAAATGGGTTCTAGATGATTTAGTCGGCAGCCAACTTAAATTTATCAGTTCATTCGCTCCTAGCCATCAAAAAGCCAATTTTGAAAACTGAACTTAACTTTCAGCTATTTGGAAACTTCGCTGCCGTCTGGTCACTAGATATTTGTACTCAATCATTTGAAAACTGGTGAAGCTTAAAATGGCATTATTTTTTGTATCCACAATGCTGCATTTGCCTTTCCTATTTCATAAAAATGTGCCCAGAGATTTGGCACCATTACTGAACAACGTAGCCCTACAAAAAAAAATTTTTAACGGTTTTCATTATTGTTACCAGGGTTGACAACTATAATTTTCAAAAATCAGGAAGAAAGAATTTTATACAGTTTTTTTACAAACTTCAATCACGCCGTTTGAAAATTCTATCGTCCCAGAACATGATTACTTTCTCGACTGTTCGGGGTATTTTTTCTGATATATCTAGAGTTGAAGTTCTTGCACTCGTGAGAATTCTGCTGCCTTTAATTCAGTTACGAGTTGGAAATTTATCGACTGGTTGCTCATGATACAGATTTCTTTTCCAATCCCATCAAACACAGAGTATGACTTTCTACGAGTGAAGACCTTCTTTGGAGTTAGCTAATGATGGTTCGTTTCGTTTACTTAATTTTTTTTTCCGCTCAACATTCTTTAAAACAATTTTCGTTGCGTTTATAAAATTTATAACATATTCTTATACGGGAAACCCAGATTTTTTTACGCGGGGATCGGTTCCTCGTAAAAAACCTGCGTAAATTGGAAAATCCGCGTAAAAAAATAGGAAACCATAAATCAACGTGAGAATCGTGATTTTTAGAAAAGCCTATTATCGATAAGCAGGGATTTACGTGGGCCAGATCAAAAGTTCATTGTCGGAATCCTACATCGGTCGCGGCTGAATGTGTGAATGTCGACACTATCCTTCCGATAACGCGAATCACTTCGGAGTAGATAGTCCACAAACGAAAGGAAGAGTAAGCATTATACATGTGCGAAACGGAGAGCATCTATGTAGGATATTGTGACATTTCTGATTTAAAACAGAAAAAACTTTGGCAGGAATCCCACTATATTTAGTACGGATGATGTTTATACCAATGGAGTAAAATGTTCTAAAATCAGGAAAAATCAGGATCATTAAAGAAAAATCAGGCAAAATTAACTGTTCGTTAGGATATCAGGGAACGTGCCAAAAGTCTGGGAAATCCCGAAAAATCAGGAAGGCTGGCATGTCTGATTGTTACACATACAATTTTGTTGAAAATAAAATAACAACCAGATGAGCCCACCGGGCCACATGCGGTCCGCGGGCCGCTGATTAAGTATTGCTGCTCTAGAACACATGCACTAAAAACTTTTTCTAATATTTCGTAACGCCTTCACCCCCAACGACGTAGATTGCCTCAATCGTTAACATTTCCCTTGCTAATGCGACGTAAACATGTCGTCATAAATTATGCTCCAGAGCGTAGGTCCGAGAATGGACCTCTACGAAACCCCTGCCGTGATCTTTATCCAGCTTAATCTAGATATCTGCCCCGTGTGTATGTTCTTGCATTTAGATAGCCAACTGGGGACGATCTTTTCCAGAAGTTGCCCGAGTGTAATCATCAGAGCGGCTGTACGTAGCTGTATCTCTCGGTTGCTTCTCTGGTTTCGGTAACAGCACCAAATTCAGGGTCTTCCGTTTGTCGAGGAAATACTGCTTTTCTCCACAGTCACGTGCTCCTCAATAGATTTTGGGGGAACACGTTCGGCTGCTTCCTTGCAATATGGTGCACACGAAAATGCTATCAATTTGTGTGATCACGAATCCTTCATATTGCATTACTTGCATTGGGTATCTACTAGGGTGCCAATGAAAATGGTCATCTCGAGTTTCAAAAAGTTACCCCATAAAAAATGTTCACTACCTCAAAAAAACACCCTATGCCAAATATCAGCTCAATCGGACTTGAGGGAGAGTGGCGCAAAGCGGTCAAAGTTTGGGTTTTTTTTAAATCGAATGGACTCATCATCTAATCTTCCATCATCGTGTTTACAAAGTTCCTTAAAGGCTAAACTCTTGAGCACCGGATCTTTTTGACGGATCACGTCTAACCTTTTAATAAAGGGGTCCATTGTAATGTTCCAGGAGGAAAAATTGTACAGATTTTTAACCTTAATATCTCTTCAATTCAATTAGTACACCCGTGGCCGAGTGGTTAGCGTCTCACATTATCATGCCGGGTGTTCGGGTTCGATTCCCGTTCTGGACGGGGGATTTTTCGTCAAAGAAATTTCTTCCGACTTGCAATGTGGTCACGCGTATTCTAGAGCTTGCCCCTCGGAATACATTCAAGGCGTGTTATTTGGCTTAAGAAATCTCAGCTATGTATTAATAAATGACGCTAGTTAATGCATACGTTGAGACGGCAAAAGTTCCATAGGGAACGTTAACGCCATTCAAGAAGAAGAAGATCTCTTCAATTATTGGAGGGATTATGATTCCAAATACACATATTAATAGAAAAGATCCTCAACTTTTCTTCTGTCCCAAGACATATCTATTGGAATCAGTAAAAAAAGGAAGCAATGTAACAAATTAAATAGGTAGGTTTTGCCGATTTCACTCGCCGCTCACATTCTCCCATAATTTATATTTTTTAGTTCCACGCAAGACAGCGATCAGCCTAAACCATGTGTTAAAGCTGAGAAATAATTTAGAGCTGTTGCTGGTGTGCCGATTGCTCGCGCCGCTCAGTGGGGGCATGCTGTGCAATGCAATATGCATTTCGACTGCGAATAAAATAAAGGACTGTGCTATGGAATATGTTTGCTGTCTATCTCTGCTGGCTTAGGGAGTAGATTTTGCATATATCTCGTTGCATAGAACTTTTTTTTTATTATTCTGTTCTGTCGTTTCCCTTCTTAGCAGCAGTTACGATTAGGCGGTAATCTACCTAGCAATTAGTCAGCGACTAATGTGTAAAAGCTGTGAGTTGATTGGAATTTATTGTCTATTGTTTTTTTTAGCCGAGAGAGCTGTGTTATATTTCTGCGATGCGAACTGTGTTCTTCGGTTGAAAACTAAAGGTGAAAAATCCACTGTGGTTGCAATCGCCGCCACCACACAACTGATTTGGTTCGTATCTTCTATTGCCTTTCTGGGGAGTGTATCGCATAGTATAATTTATGGTTTGTTTTTTTGGGAGAGATGTTTTTGAGAGCGTTGAAGATGTATTTTTTAAGAGATACTAAAAAACTACACGGATATTCCATAAGTGATGGAATTGAAAAGTCTTTGGTGTCATCATATATCTTTCCGGTTATATTCCCGATATTATCTATCCGTCTTTTTCATACTGATGACTACATGTACATTAGGGTGCCAATGAATGTATGGGATAAAATCAACCCTAAAATTTCAAAAAGTTACCCTATACAAAATGTTCACCACCTCAAAAAAAAAACACCCCACGTCGAATTTCAGCTCAAGCGGACTTGAGGGAGAGTGGCGCAAAGCGGTCAAAGTTTGAGTTTTTTTAAAATCGAAAAATCACCCAAGGGGGGAGTAAAGGAAATCGGGGTTTTCTAAATCTTTTTTTTTGACACCAAATGTCTTAAAATTTCATGACACGTCGAGATCTAGTGTCATCTCGAAAAAATTTGTTTTGTCAAAAATCGGCATTCTGGGACTTACTTTTTTTTTCGGAGTACGAAACGAAAAGTATGGTTTTGGGGGCCAACAAAAATAGTTATTTCGATTTATCATTCGGAACTTGCTACGAAATGTTGAAAATACTGTCTCGATTCCGCTCTTCTATTCTAAGAAATTTTTGCATTCCCTCATTTTCCTCTCGGAATGATGGTGATAGAATCAAACTGGAAACTTTTGCTTGAGCGAGCGAGTGTCTCTCATTCGTTTTTCACTCAAATAGCAATCATTGAGTCTCGATCGCGGCAGTAAAATATAGGTAAATAGTTGAAATCGAGTTGTTTCCTGTGCACTATTGCAATGACATTTTTTTGTTTCTGGTACAAAACAATCTAAGCCAACGCAAAAGACCATATTAACGCAAGTTATTGATGAGCGGGAAGGTGAATTTCATGTGCACTTGAATGCTGACAAGGAAAAGAGTACAAGGGGAAATAAAATCATACATACATGCAGATTCAATCTATTTTGACTCACTTGTTATTTTGTTTCGTGCGATCCTTCCAATGGAATATTCATTCATTGAATGTTGTTTTCCACTCTTTGTTTTGTTATGTTTTCTATCAGTCCCGAATGAAGATGGTCGGGGAGTGTAAAATGATTCATCGTGCAATCTCACGATTGTTTGCTGCATTCTTTTCGCCATTATTATTCCAAGCAGATACAAGAGTGATTTATAATCAGGTGGGGAGCAATGAGCGAATGAACTTTTCCATACTTGGTCACAAACGTTAAAATTTGCGTTTTTTGAAAACCGAAAAATCACAGGAAATCAGGGTTTTAAAAAAAATTGGTGCCAAATGTCTTAAAATTGCATACGTCGAGATTTACAGTTATATCAAAAAATTTTTTTTGTCAAAAATCGGTTTTTCAGGCAAAAAACGAAAAAGTGCTAAAAAACTTTTTTTTTTGACAAAAACATTTCGAGATAACTGTAAATCTCGACAAGTATTGCAGTTTTAAAACATTTGGAATCACATTTTCTTTGAAAGCCTCGATTTTCGGTGATTTTGCGTTTCTCAAAAATACTCAAATTTTAACGTTTCTGACAGAAATGCCGATTTTTGACAAAAAACTAGATCTCGATGTATCATGGAATTTTAGCACGTTTGGCATCAAAAAAATTTTTTCGAAAATCTCGATTTCCTTTACTGATTTTTCAATTTTCAAAAAACTCAAACTTTGACCGCTTTGCGCCACTCTCCCTTAAGCCCGATAAAGCTGAAATTCGGCATAGGGTATTTTTTCGAGGTGGTGAACATTTTTTATGAGGTAACTTTATGAAATTAGAGATGACTATTCTCATTGGCACCCTAATGTACAAGCATGTAGTTGATTATTTTTCACTTAAGAGTTTTGGACAATTCGAAACCCAACAAAAAATTGGTTTGGGTTGACAATTCTGGAACCCTATTTTGTTGAACAAATGATGTTTGAATCGACGAAGATAAGTAAAGCGAAGACAACTTCAAGATATCTAACAGTGATCAGTATAAATAATAATCCACAATTCATTGTTTTCGATCTTGCCCCATAAATATTTCCTTTTTGGAAAAATAACCATCGCCGTAAAGACATACAGGGAATTAATTCGCTTCTATTATGTTGAGTTTTCCCAGTTGCTTCATATTTTTGGTCCAATAGTGAAACACAAAGAGTGCGACAAGAATAAAAACCCAATGAATAAAAATGAAGTCAAGATCAACTTGATCATGGTAAAGATCAAAATTGATGAACCATTCGTTTGTATTTTTTTTGTTGAAATTGCAGCCCCGCTTGCGTTATTGTTTACATTGGTTTGGTAAAAACATCGTGGCGATTTAAATACAAAATCGCTTACACAAGGATTGTTACATTAGAAAGGATTAAGGGTTTCGATGCATAACCTCTCCCAAAAGGCTGGGCCGTTCGAATGGGTTCCCCACAAATCACATCACAATCCAATTGAGAATTGGTGGGCTATTTTGGCCTGAAATGTGATTAAGGATAATATAAGAACAATTATCTTCAGATGGTGTCGAAACAAATTAACAATCGTATGCCAAAATATTTGCAAAAAGTCATCGGGACTAACGGAGATCATAATGAGTATTACCTGCTTTGATGAATTTTATACTATTGCAATTGAATGTGAGCTTTTCAATGCGTTTATCAAAAAATATTGTCTGCGATAATAATTTTCCAGCTGGTGTACTCGATGAGTGTATTCGGGCGAACCAGTGAATGTTTCGTCGAAATTGGGTATAGTTGACAGAATTGCATAATTACTAGTTCTGTGGGTTATTTTTCGCAGTTTTTCGCATGAATCGATATTGATCCTCATAGATTTATTAGATGGCGTCCAACTGCTTATTATATAATCATGTTCAAAATAATCAGTCGTAAGCGTCACTATCAATGTTGCAAAATCGTCAATACACGGAGGCAAAAAATCTAAACACAGGAGATGCAACTAGACATAGATCTAGCAAAACGAATTTGTCATAAATTGAAAAAGAGTGAATGATAATTTCCCGTGATTTCAAAACATGACTTATCTCGAAATCAGTGAGGCGATTCGGTCAAACACATTATAATTGCAGTTCTAAAAAAATATTAAAAAATGAATTCAACAGAACAGAATCAATTCATGGCCATGATTGTACCTGAAAATAAGCATGAAAATGACACACGAAAAGTTTCCATAACATGTTTTGGATTCCATATTAATTTCACTTCAACGATCGACACTACCAAGTTAAAATTCAATTCTGCCACAAACATATCATCAAAATAGAATGCACAAAATCAATCTCCAATGGAAACTAAAACGATGAAAATCTATCCAGTGAATAATCTCTTTTAAATGGAGCTGCTACATCACCACTAATGACCAACATTCATCCAGCTCCCGAACCCATTCCAGTCCAAGTCTAGTGGTAATCTTTTTGCATACACAAAGCTCATCGTACATGACTTGTTCCACACACGCTGCTCCTGCTCCGGTCCACATCCACAATCGCGCACACACAGTCCTAATTTCGTCCCATATCCGGCTTCTGCTAGCGGGGGATGGCTCGATCGCTGTCACCGTGCGCGCTGTCAGTGGAAGTGCGGAATTTGTCTTAATGTTTATGTATAAAAATTTGCTCCTTTGCGCGAATGAGCGGAGAAAGACTGAAAAAAAAGAGGAACCGAAATCTATGTATGCACAGAGGGGACACTTTCAAACGTCTTAGTTTCAACAGCCGAGTCAACGAAAGGATAAGATTTTCCACTTATGCTTGATGCTTCCTTTGCTCCGTTCCTCCGAGTGCGTTTTTCAGTGTGTGGATGGATGAGCTCTCGGATGCAACTCGTCTTCTTGTTCGTCGGGGAGAGCGCAGTGTGCTTCCCCGCTTTTCCCCGAAGCACTGAGGTGGGGATCCTTCTCGGAACGTGTTATGCAAGTTTTGAAATTTGTATGGGCAAGAGAGTGAGAGCGCGCTGAAATTCGCAAAAGTACCAACACACCGAAGGCAAGGATTCGGCGTACTCTCCTCGGAATGTGCCTGCTCTGGGTTTCCCTGCTTCCACGCCGGTTCCAGACTAATGATAATTACATAAACAATCTTGAGCTTATCATGGGTGTTTATTAAACACGAGCGAGAAATATGAAAATAAGACCACCCCAGCAGCGGTTGGTTGTAATTGTAAGTGTCGTATCCTTATGTATTGGTGGCCATCATCTTCCGTCCCGTTCGCTCACTCATTTACTCTCGCGAATTTGTGTTTTTTCATCATGCACAAAAAAAAGTACTCGTGCAAAAAAGTAGCTGGGAATGAGACACAATTTTCCCCTATATCTACTCGGGCTGGATGAAATAAGTATTCTCGGATGAAGGGGGTTTTGAGGGAAGCAGGGTGAGGGGGAGGAGTACCTTCCTGGGACAAATTTTCTTTCCCATGATTGTGTTCGTTTCGTTCGTTCACGCGGTGGTGGCGTTTCCCTGTGTAATTGTTGTCGTATATTTATGTATTTCTTATGAGTTCAGGGAAGAAAGGAGAAAAATTTTCTGCTCAGCATAATTTATTGCATATATAATATGAGTGTGTTGTGTGTTGTCAGGGATAAAAAACGGGAAGAGGGAAAAAACATCCCTTAAAAAATCAATACCGCTTCTTAGGTTCTCTGTCGGTCCTCTTCTCTCTGTCTATCTCTAGAGAGGAGCTTTGGGATGCTCTGAGGCCGGGGGTGGATGTTCCGAGCGGCAGTTGGAATGTTTTTACCACGGCGGAGGAAGTAAAGTTTAATAAGAACTTCGCTCCAAGAGGTCGGTGATGGGTTCGCGCGATAGCTTCCGCTGATTACGTGTGTGAGAGGCGGAAACTGGATACACTGCCTCAGTTGGCGTCAGTGTGCGGTTATTTTGCGGAAGGAAAATTGCAGTCAGGAATTTTGTTCTTTTTTGTGGTTTTTAGAGATATGTTTGTAATTAATTTGGTTAATTACACACATTGTATCGATCGACGAATTGAACAACGATCGCGTTCACAACACACTTGATTAATATCTATATCATATCAGTCGATCGTTCCAATCTCGAACTGTAGTAGAGACAACAGAATAAAATTAATTAATAAAATTATTTTTATGAATTTTTCATTTCCTCTGTCAATATAATACAGGTAATCTTCGATATAACGTACATTTCACTTTAAAAATTGTACGTTGTATCGAATTGTACGCTATATCGAAGCACAATGAAGTACTCACAAACGTAGTCTATAATACATTATTGTGTTGCTGTTTTAGTACAGTTGATGAATAACTTCAATCAGAAGACGAAGCCAGCCTTTCTCATGATGTTTCCCTTCGTACTGTTGATTAAAGCTTGTTTCATTTAGAATCCGGAATCACAAAATCAGCTGTATTTAGGGATTGGTTGAAGGTACAAAACTTGTTTTAGCATCACAATACAGATAATTCATTGTTCTATCAGAAAAAAAATATTGAAAAAAGTTTTCCTTTACACTTTGGAAATGTGTACGTTATATCGAGGTAAAATGTACGTTATATCGAGTGACGTTATTCGAGGGGACGTTATAACGTTCGAAGGTACGTTATAACGAGGGTACGTTTTATCGAAGTTTCCCTGTAACTATGAAAAAGGACTCTACACATGTCAACGCTTTACCCAACTATAAATGCATTTGCAAATTTTGTAAATAGTCTACTGCGTACTACAGTATTTTCTTCTAAGGCTGAAGCTCTGGTCGAAGGAAATAAAGTCTGAAGTAAAACTTCGCCGTCAATCAACAGGGAACGTGCACTATAAAATCTCTGTAGCTTTCTCCTCTCGTTTCGGTAGTTTCCACGCAACCTGGACTGTCTCATTTTTTAACCAAATGGCTAATAACACGCAATCTTCCCCTCACCAATCCGCACTTCACATCAGCCAGGAAGTTGATATTTTAATTAGCGCCGATTTACTTTTAACAAATTTTTAACAAATTCACTTGCTACTGACTATCCAATTCTAAAGGGTGTGTCACATCAAATTGCATCACGGAAAAAACGCTGTAGAAATTTAATTTTTAGGAATTATATCTTCAGCTTTCGCTTATAATCAGATAAGGGTGTATAGATCACGTTGGCCATGCTTCACTGTCAATTTTTCGTAAATTTGGAAAAATGTCGTCGAACGAAAAAGAGCGTCGTGAATTAATCCTGTGCACGCATTTCGAGAATCCGGAGTTGTCACATCGGGACATCGGTAAGATGCTGGGAATCGTCCAATCCACGGTCAGCAGAGTACTAAAACGATACTTCAAGAACCTAACCATCGACCGGAAGGTGAAGAACGGCAAAAATGGATGCTCCGTCAGTGAAAAAGATCACAAGCGCGTAGTTAAGCCGTTTAGACGTGATCCGACAAGTTCGGTCCGGGATGTCGCCAATAAGCTGAATTTGTCAAGTTCATTCGTCCAGCGGACCAAGCAGCGGGAGGGCCTGCGTACATACAAGGTTCAGAAGGCTCCTAACCGCGACGAAAGGCAAAACATTGTGGGGAAGACGCGAGCCCGGAAGTTGTACACCGAAATGCTGACGAAGCCGCATTGCCTGGTAATGGACGACGAAACCTACGTCAAAGCGGACTTTCGTCAGCTGCCGGGCCTGTTGTTCTTCTCCGCAGAGGACAAATTCAGCGTTCCGGAGGAGATTCGCAAGCAGAAACTATCCAAGTTTGCCAAAAAGTACATGGTGTGGCAAGCGATCTGCTCTTGCGGAAAGCGGAGCGCCCCCTTCGTGATGACCGGCACGGTAAACGGGCAGGTTTACCTTAAGGAGTGCCTACAGAAGCGCTTACTACCACTATTGAAGCAGCACGAGGGCCCGACCATCTTCTGGCCAGATCTCGCTTCGTGCCACTATTCAAAGGACGTGTTGGAGTGGTACGAAGCCAACGGGGTCACCTTCGTGCCAAAGGAAATGAACCCGCCCAACGCGCCGGAGCTTCGCCCAATAGAGAAATATTGGGCGATTATGAAGCAGGCCCTCCGGAAGAACCCAAAAGTTGTCAAATCGGAGGCGGACTTCAAGAGAAAATGGATTCCTGTTCAAAAAAAACTACAACCAGACGTTGTACAGAACCTTATGGACGGGGTAAAGAGGAAGGTGCGAGCATACGGGCTTGGGCTCGAAGTATGAATAAAAAGAAAATGCCAAAAGTTGTTTAATAGTTTTTATTTTACTGTCTAAAATTTTCAAAAGGATCGGTCTACTGGGCGAATTTCTACAGCGTTTTTTCCGTGATGCAATTCGATGTGACACACCCTTTACAACAAACAGTCCTTGGTTATATTATTTGTCGATTTCAGAATCGTCTCCAATATGTATTAGTCACTTATGTAACGACCAAGATTTCAACAATCAACTAGACAGATTTTGAACGATCGATGACTTAGATCGTGTTGAAGCTCACACTTCAAGGAATTAGTTTTGTTGTTTCAATAAACGGTATCCGGAGACAGCGATGTGCGTTATACAGTACGTCTTCCGATGCCGGAGAACTGTAGGCTTTTTTCCCGATCTGGACAACGTCATTTTAGTGCCATTGAAAGAAAATAAGAACATGTTTATAATAAAACTACCAGTTCTGGTAGGAAGTTTTTTTTGTCCAAATATTTTATTTAAATATTTATTTCATTTGGCGTTGCCTGCCTTACGGGTTGTGCGCTTGGTTCAGGAAGAGAAGATTTTCCACTAGAAATTCTAATCTACGAAAAAACTCAAACTCATTCGAACAACTTCAAATTTGGTGAAGTTGGAAAGATTTAGGTTCTAGATGCAAATAGCCAGTCAAAACATGAACTTCCGAGCAAATCTAGCCATGAACGTACTCTTAATATTGCTGGGTTCCACCGTGGGAATATATCCTGGGCTACTCGCAGCTATCCCCTTGACCTGTGGCCGGTTCAGATCCTGGTCTACTGCTTTGAATACGTCATTGAGGCTACAAGGCCAGGAGCCTACGGGTCTGCCTCTGCTGAGATGTCCTTGAGGATTCCAATCTAAAGCTTGCTTGGAGATTTCAGTTCCATCCCTGCGTAGAACATATATTTAGACATCCCACACGTATTTTTTTTCGAAAATTTCAGCCTCAAAGGAGCGTGCAGTCACTGAGCTTACTTGTCGGAGCGCCGTTGTGATAGTCAGTGCCACGAATTGTCAAAATTTATTCACGAATGGAGAAATTAATTTTTTTCCCGTGTCGGATGAATTCTCTTCTGTTGAAACTCAACATCATATCTGTCATAATGAGTATAACACAAGAGTCGAGACGCGTGAACTTTGTCTAGTATATTGAACGAAGACAGCACGAATGAATTTCATAAAGCCTGCATTCAGGCACTTTAGCAATACAATCAGCAAACGCGAAATCGTAGGGGTGTTCCATTGTAACGAGCTCCTATAGCTGCCTACGTGTTGGTTCACGGTCAACCGCACCAACCGAAGTGGTGAAGTGGTTCCTACAGGCTGTACCAGCTCGAAGCCCCGCCTGCTGTCCTTGGAGTGTCACATTGATCTTCTTCTGGATCCTGTTTAGGATATATTTACACAGTACCTTGAAAACAAAACATAACAATACTGTGCCTCGCCAATTGTCATTCACTCCGGGTTCCCTTCTTGAGGACCCTAATAATGATCCTCTGCATCCAGTCGTCGGTGTCCCAGATATTACAGAATTTATTATGCAACTTTTAAGCCGATATGCCGTCGACCTCGCTCGATTCTATCTTCTACAACGATGAGCACGATTATCCATTTAGGTGGGGGCGGATTTTGCTGAGGCGCCTGTGACTAGTTGAATATTGGTGCCTGGAACAACTGTTCGAAGTGCTCGAACCAGCGGTTTAACTGGGCAAAAAGGGGTCTGTTGATAATTGATTCCATTCAGGCACCGTGGAATATCATAGAGGAGACGGATGTCACCTGTTGCTTTGGCTCTTTCCCTCCTCACAAGGGAATCGGCGTACGATCTTTTGTATCGTCTGCACAAGTGCTTAACTTTTCGGTCGACTGCGTAATACCCGCGTCTTTGGCACACTGGTTTTTGACGTAGGACTACGTCTTACTAAAGGGTGCCAAATCAAAAAACAGGTCACGTTTTTAGGAAATAAAGTTAACGTTAAGAACAATTTTTTTGCGAACGGATTTTAACGATTTGCATACCAATCGAATCGAAAGTTTTCTGAAATTTGTTTGATATACTATATATTACAATCCCACAGTCTGTATATGGTTTAAATTGATGAAAATTGATTGATTGTTCTGTCCATTTGTGTGATTCCGAACAGAGCTGTCAATAACGGGCAACTTATGCAGCCGCTAAAATAGAAACAACGAAGAGGGGGTAGCAAAAAGAAATTATATTTGCGAAGCAAACTTTACCCATGCATAGTAAGCTTAGCGACAGCTTATAAGTAATTCTCAGAATCTTTCTGTGCCCGAAACAACAAAGGTCGCTTATTATGCTCGTTTTGTGTTCCATGTTTCCCCACGAGCTGTGAACACTAGTGAATATTTCACTTGAAGTGCATCTGGCATTGCAATTAACATAACCATCCGAGCCATGGCAAAACAGGCGAAAAAAGAGAAGAGTACAAATGATTAAAGGTCGCTTCTAGCCATCAGTGTTTAACTTTGTGTGTTGCTTCTTCTCGTTGCGCGAAACTTTGAACATGTTAATTTCCTGTAGGGGAAGACGGGGTAAGTCCGCCCGGCGGGGTAAGACGGGCCATTTCTTATTAGAAATCCTTTGTTTTTTGGCATATATGTTACGCAAGAATCATGATTAGCCTATTTTTGTCATTTTGAAATACTTAGCAACACTTGAGCGCACGAAATATCAAAATTATAAACAAAACAAAGTTTTCGTCCATTGCGCTTGCAAGCGATCTAATTTTCAAGGCAACCAAAATAAGGATTTTTCCAGCAAAAACTTTGTATTCAGTTAATTGTCAGTGCCCCAATCCTTCAGTAGATTATTCCGGTTCTGTCTGCGTTAAAAGGTATGTAAAATGTAATATGAAATGCGTGAAAAGTGCAGAATAATGCAAAAGGTGCTCTGGGGAGAAGAAGACTTTCGATGGGGTAAAAGCGCCATACGTCGTGATCTTCTTCTTCTGTAAGAGCATTGTACCACTGCGACCATTAGTTTGATCTATTGTAGTGCACTCTAGTTTGCTATGTATGCAATGTCAGTTCGTTCCATCACTCAGGAAATAAGTGATAGTCGCACCAGGACTTTGCATATCCCCCCACGAAGGTATGACTTCCTTTATGAAGTTCCTTACCTGTTTTGGTTCAGCAGACCAAATCTCGTTAGGCATAAGAATGCCCTTTCCATGAACTCGCAGTCTTCGCTGAATTAGTGTACTGCATTGACACAGTAAATGTTCCGAAGTCTCAGCTTCGGAATTGCAGAAAAGACAGTTATCATCGGCCAGTTTTCCGATTTTTTAAGGTGATACCTGCTCGGACAGTACTCAAATCTGCCTTATTCAAGCTGTTGCGTGTTGCGTGTTATTCTGTTACAAGGTGTAACGAATAATTTGGATTGTCTTGGTGTTGATAGAGCCCTCCAGTTGGCTTCAATCATTGACATTTCCCAGGTTTTGAGCTCCGATTTCATGCATGATGTAGATAATCCACAAAATGGCTCAGACCCGACGAATTCAGTTGAAGATCCTAATCTTGCTAAGAGATCGGCTTTTTCATTACCTTCTATACCGCAGTGACCAGGCACCCAGTATAGATGAACTTCGTTAGTAGCAGCTAGTTGTTTTAAGGATAAAATACATTCCCAAATTAGCTTTGACTGACATGTGTATGCTTTTACTGCATTAAGAGCTGCTTGGCTATCTGAGAAGATACAGATATTGGCATACCTGTATTTTCTAGTTAAACAAATATTTGTACATGTTAGAATAGCTTGTATTTCTGCTTGAAAAACTGTAGGCCACTGTCCCATTAGAATTGACATGTCGATTCCTGGTCCAGTAATACCAGCTCCCGTAGATTTACCGATTTTAGATCCATCGGTATAAAACACGAGTGATCCTGGACGAGTTTTGGGACCACCTTCTTCCCATTCGTTGCGATTGAATTCAATCAAACACTGAAGTTAGTCATTGTTTCATTCCAGTCTTCATTCATGCTTACTATAGTGTTCAGTTGAAAATCTTTCAGGATTTGTAAATGCCCTGTGAGATCTCCTTCTAGAAAATGTTTTATACGTTTCAGCCTAAGAGTACATTTTTCCGCTTCAAGTTGCACATATTGGTGCAAGGGTAGAAGGTATAAAAGAGCATCTAGGGCTTTGGAAGGTGCGCCAGGCATTGCTCCAGTTATAAGCATGCCAGACGTTGTAGTTTATCGAGCTTTTTCTGAGCTGATATTTGTGTAGTTTTAGGCCACCACACTAGTGAAGCATATGTTAGTTTGTGTCTCACAATTGCCGAGTAAATCCAGTGAATCATTCTCGGTTTCAGTCCCCACTTTTTCCCGAATATGTACGTCGTGATATTGAATGATTTTCATATCAAATAAAATATCATCTTTTTTCTCGTCTCTTTGCACACAAATGCCCCGAAAGTACATAAGAAAGTCGTGAAAAATCGTCCTTATAGATTCCGATAATTTGGTAAATTTTTCACGAATATTCGCAAAACTCTGCGCGTGGAATATTGATGGCCTTTTCAGAAGTTTGTGTGTAGTTTATGCCCATACATACACATACAGCATACACACCCTAAACATTTAGTATCTTAGACAATACTGTTCCTGTTATTTTTACTAGACTAAACTGTCTGAAAATAACATCGCTCTGTCTTACCCCGTCATGGTCCGTTTTACCCCGCGGGTGGTCCTTCTTATCCCGCCAGTGAAATAAAAAGCAATTTTTTATCATTTCAAAAATTAATGAAAAAACGCAAACAAGTTGTACAATCAACAGTTACACAGTTACAGTTACACAGTGCGCATCGGCTCTGTTCTGATGCAACAAGCTTCTAGCTTTGTTGACGGTTTTGACTCAAAGTCGAAAAACGATTTTTCTCGCGATGTTTTATTTTTGTCACTGCAACTGTGTGTATCTGTAAGACGCGTGTTGATGCTTGTTGAATGGCGATGCACGGAAGATGCCTCTCGTAAAATACTCATTTCAATGCGTACATTGATATAACGAAACAAATTGCGACATATGAGCAATTAGTGTATTGTTCTCGCAAAGGCAAGGAAGAATCGTTGCTTCTCGAAATGATTCTACAAAACCACGCAAGCCATTAAACCTTTTCAGGGTCCCCGGAACATTTTACTAAAGAGTTATTTATGAAATTTCGACGTATTCGCAAATAACATCCGAAATGATAAACCGACAAATTAAAAAAAAAGAAGCGGTCGTGTCTCGGATACAACTACTCGGATTTTTTGTTCACTTTATCGCGGCTACGGCTTTCCTCCGTTACTCTATCTTCCTCCAGATGACATCTGAGATCCACTGCTTTCTCTGAACGCGCGTCAAACAGTTAATTTTCGCTGGAAGCAATGAAGGCATTCTTGATGGAGATCCACTGGTACATCCGCGGATCGGTTCAGTCGGCGTGTGTTGAATCGTCTTTCCTTTCGCAGATGCTCCTTCACCACACGAAGACGGATGTGACAAATTACTTTTTGAAAATAATCATTCGCAAGATAATTTTCACTCGTTTTCTCTCCGGTCTCAGGCTCGCTCCTTGCTCCTGTTCTATGGAAAATTGTATATAACACGTGTTTTTAAATTTCACACTCACTCCGCTGAGGATTTGATTATAAAAGGATATCAAAAGGACGCATTTGGGTTTTCTGTACGTTTCTTCCATTCTTTGGCTTGAGGAACGAAATTTGGACCAGAGAAAGCAGATGTGCTTTTTTTTTGAGTTCATGAAATAAATTTTCAATATAATATTTTTTTATATGTTTGTCTCGAGCCTTAAATTTTTGCTCTTTCTATTTATTTTTACTACACGGTCGTCCCTCTCCACACTTTCCTTATAATAATTTTAATTCGTGTTTTTTTTGTTTTGTGTGGTCGTCCCGATCCACGTGTCCATCATTATCTATCTGTCCTCCGTACGGTCGCTCCGAGCTGTACTTGATCTGCGCGGTCGTCCCGATCCGCAAATAATTTTACTTCCATTTTCACACAGCACGGTCTTGCCGATCCTCACTCTTATCATTATCAGTTTTCCATATCATCGTCCCGAGCTGTACTTGTTTGTGCGGTCGTCCCAATTCGCATTTTTCCCATCCATTCAACTTCTCTACTGCACGGTCGTCCCGATCCGCGCCTCTATAGCAAAATCATCGTTATAATTTTTTTTAATGGTCGTCCCTATCCACGTTTTAACCATAATTTTCTTTTATACCAATTTGGTCGACCCGATCCGTAACATTTTGTGCGGTCGTCCCGATCCGTTCATATTCACTTTTATTCTACCTTTTCATCGTACGGTCGTGTGGAATATGAACATGTGTGTAATATAAGAAGCGTATCGCTCGCGAGAGGAATAATCGTTCTTTCTCATCGTTCGTTTGTCCAGCAACTAAAATAAAACGAACAGAGAAAGCTTGCGAAAAAAGAGTTGAATACTTTTTTCATCACTTTTCATCATATATTTCAACTTTTGATCTTTATTCATTGACTTTTAATCAGTATTTATTGTCTTAGGGTGGTTTGAATATTATAGAATAACATGAACATGTTCTCATGATCAGAAATTTGAAATTCAAAAAGTAACTATACAAATCAACCACCTGTACATATTATCTCCACTGTCCGTATTACCCGCACTCCCCCTACTTGCCCAACATCTTTTTGATGTTAACTTGTATTTCGGGATATAACCACAAGTAGATTTGAAATGAAACAAACAATATTTTTAATATCCATTATTCCATATTTTATTCATTAATCTCATAAGAATACAAAAATAATCAAAGGAAAAAATATTCAAAATTGAGAAAGTTACAAACAAGGGAACTGAGCTTATCCTACAAAAAAAAAACAACAGATTGTTAAACAGTAAGGTTACAGTTATGTTTTGAAATGTGTTCAATTATTTGGTTGAATGTTGGATCAACAGGCCTAATAACAATTTGAGTTGTATCAAACTTGATGGTACTTCCTCTATTCGTTTCTATTTTATTGTTACCGTTGTCCTTACTACAGCTTTGGTTATTTAGAGATTAAAGCTGGATATCGGGAAAATTAAAGTGAATTTTATGGGCTAATATCTTCATCTTCTTCAATGGCACTAACGAACTTCGCTGTTTATACGTAGTATTATTTGCATCTATTTTATTAGTACTTTGTTGAAATTTCGATGCCAAATAACACGCTTTGAATGTATTCTGAGTGGCTAACTATAGTATGATATGTGTGACGCTAAACACTCGGCCACGAGAGCACCAATGTATGCTTATAAAATTAGGCAGATACAAAACAAGCAGACAGAAATGCAGATAAATGGGTTCCATAGTAAAAATAATAATTATGTCAAATATATTTAAGATATAAATATTTAAGTAATTGGTACAATACAATTGTAAATTTCAATAATATTGTCAACCAACTTCAATAGAATTTGAAGAATTTCTTTAAATTTCCGTCAGGAATTGTTCCTTATCAACGCTGATCGGAGAACATTGCACTCTGAATTCCAACAGCAAATAATGAATCACATACACCGAGGGTCATTAGAAAAAAATAATTCGCTCGAACGGACAAAACGCCCACGCTGCTAACCTTTCACTCATCTCATTTGTTCAGTTATTCGTATCCTCTGGCAAGCTGGAGAAAGCAACATATTCTTTTTCTTTTCTCGATACAACCCCTTTCTTAAAGTATTCGAGTTCGCAGCTTCCAGCGTTACATTATTAAAAAATATACCTTCTGGACTAAACCAAGAAAAAAACGGTTTTTCGTTTCGCATTTTCACACACACATACATCCTTGCAAGGGGGAACCCCTTACTCCCCAGTTCTGATGTGTGTGCGAATTCTGCTAAATAAGGAAAATCCATCATGCATGTACCACCCATACCCTTTTCTCCCCGTTTTCAATTCTCTCCAAACCCACCTTCGATGGAACGTGAAAGTGTGTGCACAAGGGTTTCCAATTTTCCTTCAACTTTCCCTGTCAATTTTTCCCCCGCCCGTTCCCGCCCGAATTGAACGCAATACCGGAATGTCGGGTCGGGTGAGTGTTTTCGCTAACTTTCGCCATCCAGCCCCCCCGCCTCCTACGTCTTCGATCCTGCCCGCGTGTATGTGCAGCCCAATCAATTTTGTTACGGGAATTTCGCCGGCACAAGTTCGCGAAATGTTTTTATTAATATTTGAGCATACCCGGGGCGCTGTGCTAAGCGGGCTGCTGCTGCTGCTGCTGTCGTTCCAATGGGAGATTTATTGATTTATTTTTTTAAGATCCTGCGTTCCGAGCTGAGACGGTAACGGTGGAAGCGAGGTCACAGCGTTATATCCTGATTAGCAACAGAGTTGAAACCTAATTAAATCGCTAGTTATAACGACGATGCATGCATTCTTCAAGGAAAAATAAAAATATAGGACTATGGTAATCACAGCCCGATATTGCTAAAATGTTTGCAACAGAGGAAAAAAATGCTAGTCGTAAAACCATAGCAAAGAAGCACTCGTTAGCGAACAGACAAAAACCGAATCTTTCGTTATCATAAAACACTCATAAATACTCGAACCTAACGATTTTCCCCGTCTTTTATTTTGTTAGTCTTAAGCACCTCCATAACGAAAACGCCAGCGCGTAGCACAGTAACAGCATAACCATTCGCCAATGAATTTGAAGCTCTTAGAACTTGCCTCATAATGATTATTTTAGTGGCGATAAAATTCCCGACCCTCCGGATGCCGTTTGTTTTAATAATGACGACGAGTGAAATAAAACAGTAAAATTTTGTAGATAAACCACAAAATACATAACATCATGGCTGGTCTATGTTTTCTTCTCTTTTGTAAGGAAGAAGACAGTGGGGGAAGGTTTAAGGCAAACAGAATATTTGCATTGTATTTGTTTCGTTACTTTGTTAGTTGCTTCCGGTAACAGCTGAGTATATGAAGCGTAACAGTTCAGCAGCTCGTGCCACACATGCCGAGTAAAACTGTTCTTATTATTATTTTTTTGATTAATTTTTTTTCCAATGTTATTACTTGTTTTTCGTAAAATATATCTATTTTTGCGTTAAAGCGGTCTATACACAGATTGTACAAGTATTATGGATTAGAAAGTTTTTTATTGATTCCTTTGTCTGCTAAGAAAACATTCGGATTATCTTAGGAAAATATTGGAATAAATAATTGGTTTGTCTTTGAAGTTTTTTTTATGAGTGTTCCCAAAACAGGAGTATAGGCACCAACTTAGTAGAGGAGTTTCTCCTGTAGTCTCGTTCTTACCTTGATTGGCACTCAAAGATGCCAGAAAGACGAAAATATCCGTACCAAAACTATATTTGTTGCATTGAAATACGCATCTGTATTTAAGCAAATATACAACAAAGTAGAACAAAGTTTTTTTCTATCTCTTGAAATAACCGATATAGTGCCTTTTTTCTAAGTTGCGTTAGGGTCACCATGAAAAAAAAACTGTTTTTTTTTGCTCTAACTTTTATATTTTAAATTCTACATAAAAACTATCTTCGAAAAACTTTTAGAGCTTACTAATACAAACATTTTGCGATGCAGAAATTGTCAATATCTCAATTTCACTCAAAGTTATTGATATTTCTTCCCAAAAGATATGCTCTCTGCAATTGTCATTCTTTCTAGGGCAAACATAAACAAGGTTTATTGGCGGCATTTGAAAGATCATAGTTCACTCTACATTATATGTGATTTTCAAAACTATGTTTTTTTTCGTGTTTGAGTAAATTAAAATTGAAATCATGAGTTTTTGGGTAAAACACCATCAAAAACTTTGAGTAGGATTAAGATATTGACAAATTCTGCATCGCAAAATGTTGGTCTTGATAAGTTCTAAAAGTCGTGCGAAGACAGTTTTGATGTATAATCTGAAATATGAAAGTTAGAGCAAAAAACCCCGCTTTTTCATGGTCACCCTAATACAAGTTAGGAAAAAAGCGCTAAACCGATTATATTAAAAGATAGTAAAAAAATTGTTCTACAAAGTTGTTTAAAATAATTGGGGCTACAACATTGTCGAACTATTTTTATGTTTATCTATAAAGATAAGAAAGTTTGATTTTTTATTTCATCGACAATTTTGGTCACCCTATTTTTGATAACATAAAAATGCAAATGATAACACTCTATCATATGTAACAACTTTGTCGAAGACAGTTTTTATCTAAAGAATAAATATCTACCACAAAGTTGTGTTTTAACTAAGTTGCATTAGGTACATTAGGTCAAGTACAGTTTTTGTCTAGAGAATAACTGTCAAGCTCTAAATGCTAATTTCCACTTAAATGCATCTTCTGGACCATTGTGCAATGATAAAGGATCAATGAAATAGAAAAAAAAACAAATATATTTCATTTATGTGTGCAATGAACAATCCTAAAAAGCATTTCGATGAAAGGATACAGGAAGCCAAAATAAGTGAAATATTTCGGTCATGCAGTTACGTATTTACATTCCAATAAACATATGAGGTAGGACTTTTGATTAAATACGCCATGGCAATCAGCGGATTAGCCATGTCAGATTTAGAATTTAAATGACTGTTTTAAGTGTTTTGTTCTTAGACTGTACTGAGTGTTGTGTTCTATATTCGTGTTCGGAAGGATAAAATCAAAATGAACATTCTGGTTTCAAATCACATCATATACAAACAAGCAAGACCGTAACTTACCTAAGCCATCTTAACTGACCAGTCTATTTGCTAATAGTTTTTCAAAAGTTTTATTGACCACTGGCAGTGTAATTACTCGGATCGGACGCTTCACTTGCTTTGAAAACAGGATTCACTTCTGCTACCTTCTAACAGTGGGGACATTCGCCTTGTTTCAGTATTTGAAAAAAAGTATATCAAAGATGTTTTCAAATGCATTTAAATTGATTTTGAAAATATCTTCTGGAAGATTATCTGATTCACAACTCATTATTTATATCGTTAATTCACAAACCCTCTACACACTCATCAGTTGGTGAAAGAAGAATAGAAAAAAAAACTGTATGGGATTGTATCTAGGACACGACCGCATATACGCAATTATATTATGCAATCCAATTGTTTACAATTCAGAATATTATTTTAGAATGCATCGAAGTTTCTGTAATAGATTATGTTCTTCCTTACAAATAAATTTAATCAACGTCCTTTTACGTTTGATACGATGCCTAGGACTACCAAAATATGTGAATGGAAAAATTGTCAAACGATCATTGTATTTCACATTTCCATGTGTAATTATTGCACATCTCTTGTTTACGTAGTTCTTGAACCGCGAAAGTTCATTCACCTCCAGTATCTGAAATGACGATTTTCCCAGGCTTCTCAGTTTAAAAGGACGTTTTAGGGAAACTTATTCCGGTCTGCACAACGACAAGCGAGTTCAAAAGTACTCAACACCAAAAAATACCCCCGACTTGTATGTATCTGCAAAACGGATTCCCCCAGGCACATTAATTTAGAAGTCCGTGTTAGGGAAACACAGCTCGGTGGGAACAAAAATACCCTCGACTTGCATGTATGTTTGCAAAGCTGATTTCCACAGGTACATCGATTTTGAAGTCTGTGTTGGGGAACCGTAAATCGGGCCAATCAACCCTTGGCAGTTAGGGTGTTTCGATAACGCTTGAAATTTAACAGTTATTCAATTGTTCATCTCATGAAAAATAACATTTTATCAATTGTGATAGACGGGTAATATATTTCCTATCAATTGTTGCAAACATCTTTCCGTGTTCGAATTATAAGCATTCGAAATACGGGTAGGGTTAGCAAACACATGTCGGCAGAACAAATGTATGGAAAAAAAGACGGGTGGGTAATGTCGGGGACATAACCGGAGTGACGTAGGACTATACAAAGGGGACAGCTTTTGTTAAATATATATTTTAAATATATTGTTTTATTTTCTTCACCTACGTGAATACCTACCTATCTACCTGAAAAATGGATTAGTTTACTGTTTACTCTTTATGAATATGTTGATGGTTCTGAAAAGAACCTTTGGTGTTGTGTTTTTGTTATCACTCGATATTCCCATCTTGTTCGGCTAAACCTTCCTGTTTATCGATTTGTTGTCACTCGCCACAGCTTTCACAGTTGGAAAATTTCTTCCCATCCAGCTTGTGACATATTTTACAGTAAATTACATTCAATGGCACGTCGCATTACCACCACTCAGTGCCGGATTGGAGGTAATTTTAACCTGTAATTGAACATTTGCGATGACAGTGGTACAGTGTCGACTTTCAATGTGGGGTCATAATTTGGATCTCTATGTTTACAAAAATGTCCAACTAAATAAGTCACATTACATGTCCGTCCAATTAGCTAAATGTCGAACTAATTGTAGATTACTGTACTTTAAATCTGGAAACAATTTAAGAATTGGTGAAAATTGAATAATCAGGAAAGTCCCCAACTATCAATAAGCTCAGAACAACTGCCAAATTCACATACTTAATAAATTATGAAAACATCAATTTGTGTTTTATTATTATTTTGGATAATGTTTTAGAAAGCATTGAACTTTATTTCCTAAACTCTTTTTTGGAAGGTTTAATGGCCCTGAAAAGCGCCTTGTTTTATGGAATGGTTCCAATTTAGAAAACTTAGTACTCGTGGTTTTGAAAAAAACCATTTCGAACGCCCTCGATGCCGCCTTGTTCTGGATTTGCCGCCAAAGCAGTTTGTATAAAGAACAAACTTTTTTCTTCTGCTACCTGATGCCGTTTTGCGATTGCGTTTGCCACTCGCCACTCGCTGCAACTGCCTGTTGTCTTGATGTCCGCCGAACCGAATGTGTTATGTTCCGAATGTGTTATGTTCCGAATGCAGGTTTTCTTATCGTCGCGAGCAGCTTTGCCAGCTAACTCGATCACTCCGGCGGCCGAAACTATATAACGCCGGCTAGGTGGACTGGTACACAGGTACTAACGCGCTCGACCTAGCTACCTTTTCCGGTGCAATTGGCGGATACACCTACGGGAAATTGCAGACCACCACGGTTCGAGCGGGATTTTGCCTTTCCCTTCTCTTTTCCTCCTTTGTTGAGTACACGATGCCGATGTCGTACAACCACACGGGTTTACGGTTTGAAAGAAAATTAAATATTTTTTTGGGGTCCGCGTGTTTTATACTCTAGCGGTACACACTCACAGGATAGAGACAAATCGGCAGACTCAGCCAAAGGGGCGGGTTCAACGAGACGAACGAATGAGCGTTAAAAGGGAGCGATGGCAAAAAAATACATTCATTACGATTTGTTCGCTCGTTGGATTCACATACAGACTAAAAAGGGTCCTTTTCAGGATCACAAAAAGTCTAAAGAGTTTATTGTTTTGTTATCACTCGATATCCCCATCTTGTTCGGCTAAACCTTTCTGTTTAGCGATTTGTTGTCACTCGCCACAGCTTTCACAGTTGGAAAATTTCTTCCCATCCAGCTTGTGACATATTTTACAGTAAATTACATTCAATGGCACGTCGCATTACCACCACTCAGTGCCGGATTGGAGGTAATTTTAACCTGTAATTGAACATTTGCGATGACAGTGGTACAGTGTCGACTTTCAATGTGGGGTCATAATTTGGATCTCTATGTTTACAAAAATGTCCAACTAAATAAGTCGCATTACATGTCCGTCCAATTAGCTAAATGTCGAACTAATTGTAGATTACTGTACTTTAAATCTGAAAACAATTTAAGAATTGGTGAAAATTGAATAATCAGGAAAGTCCCCAACTATCAATAAGCTCAGAACAACTGCCAAATTCACATACTCATCAAATCCTGGCAAACAAATTATGAAAACATCAATTTGTGTTTTATTATTATTTTGGATAATGTTTTAGAAAGCATTGAACTTTATTTCCTAAACTCTTTTTTGGAAGGTTTAATGGCCCTGAAAAGCGCCTTGTTTTATGGAATGGTTCCAATTTAGAAAACTTAGTACTCGTGGTTTTGAAAAAAACCATTTCGAACGCCCTCGATGCCGCCTTGTTCTGGATTTGCCGCCAAAGCAGTTTGTATAAAGAACAAACTTTTTTCTTCTGCTACCTGATGCCGTTTTGCGATTGCGTTTGCCACTCGCCACTCGCTGCAACTGCCTGTTGTTGTCTTGATGTCCACCGAACCGAATGTGTTCTGTTCCGAATGCAGGTTTTCTTATCGTCGCGAGCAGCTTTGCCAGCTAACTCGATCACTTCGGCGGCCGAAGCTATATAACGCCGGCTAGGTGGACTGGTACACTGGTACTAACGCGCTCGGCCTAGCTACCCTTGCGGGGAACTCCAGATCAACACGAGCGGGAACTTCAGATCAAGGTTCGAGCGGGATTTTGCCTTTCCCTTCACTTTTCCTCCTTTGCCATATCCAACCATGGCTGCTTGTGTTGGTTTGTTGATGTGAGGTGATGCGAAACGATGTGGTGTACGGTTCGGATGAGAATGATCGTTACGACAGCGGAGCGGGGATTTTTAAGCTGACTGGCTGGCTCGAGAATTACGCATGTGTGAGACTGCGACCGATGTTTCGTTCATTTTTTTCTTTTTCCTTTCCAATCGTGCTTCATTCTATTTCGCTGCTGCTCTGGTTGCCCGTTTTGGTCGGTACGATTTGAGGAGCACAAAATGGACCAATCAAAAATGGGCACATAGTGTATTTGGACAATGCTTGATATTTCACAATTATTCAAATATTTATCTCAAGAAAAATGAAATATTATTCGTTATGATAGATGCGTAGATATATTTCCTATCAATTGATGCAAAAACCTTTGCGATCTATTGAGAAATGCTCGAGTTATAAGCGTTCCAAATCTTGCATTTTTTCCTACTTGTTCAGTGCCTAGATTTCCATTTCACCCCCTATATCTTCCGGTTAGACGTAGTCCTACGTCAAAAGGAAGTTCTTCCAGTTTTCATGAATTTAAACCGTTTAGAGATTAGCGAATTGTAATGTATAGCATATCAAACAAATCTTAGAGAATTTCCGATTCGATATAGAATTGAGAATTCGTTTACAGTGAAAATAGTTATTAACGTTAACTTTATTTCATGAAAACGTGACCTGTTTTCTGATTTGGCACCCTTCCTGAAAGACGTAGTTCTACGTCAAAAAACAATGATAGAAAAATGATCATTGGAATTCCATACATTTTTGTGTCTTTTGATGTTTTTCTTCTATTGCTATTAAGTTCAATAATAAGAGCTTGTTTCTTGTTGAGCTTGTTTCTACCTTAAATAATTTGAATTCTTCCTTATTTTGTGTATTCAATCAATTTCAAAGTACTCACTTTCGCATCTCCTTTCAGCTATTTGAGGAGATTGTTGTCGATTTTTTTAAAATATTATTTCTCGCATTGTGTACTAATCAAGTTAAGGACAGTGCTTGACTTTGACATTTCTTCGTTCGCTTTCAAATATTAAAATTCTGAACTGAATATGTGGCTAACCATGAATTGCGAAATTGGGCCATTTTAAAAATTTGTCCCGGTTGGGGGGTTTCTCTTGAATTTGAAGTACAGATACATAAAAAGGTTGAATAATGGTTTCAGGAAATAATTGAAATACATCAACAATAAACCAGTGAGCTTAGCAAGCTTTGGCTAAGCAAATGTGCTGGTTAACCAGTTCTGTAAAAAATAGCTAAAGGTAGATAAACGTAGGCGGCAATCCGGGCTTCCAAAACAGCCATGAAGCTTTTCAATGTAATTATTCATTTTATATTTTATTAAGTGTGGATTATGGTTTACAAATTCGCACGTTCAAAACCGTCATCATTATGTATATATATATATAATATAAATTTAATGAATATAAATAAATATAATATAAATAATGATGATCTCGCTTCACTCCAACCATAATAGGTTGTACTGACTCCTCAGTGATGTTACCGGCAGCTTTGGTCAAATCGAATACTCACAAGATAATAAATTTTCATCTGATGTCGCACTGTATAGTGAAAAACGTCGGAAAACTTGAGCTAGTGCTCTGAAAATAAAATTTCCATTTTTCAATTTTCGGCAATGGTTTTGTTTGTATTGATGAAAGCACCGTTATTTTTTCGACACTGATGCCAGACAACATCATCGAAACAGCTATAAAAACCACTCAATAAAATGTTATTCCTGAGTCATAGCGTTTCATGTCTTAAAACCAATAGAATAAAATTATGTTGATATCAATACAATTATTATTTTTACGTTGATTGGGTCTATAATTAAGTTTTAGCACCTTTAACATTGGTTAAGAAAATTGTATTGCAGAGCTCGGAACACCGCCACGGCAGCCTCTGCTGTAACAAATAGTAAACGGAAAAGTATTACATTCAATCAAAATGCCTCGGCCAACGAAGAGAAGGGTTAAGGCTCTCCAATGTGAATATGTGAAAACAATACGATCAACGAATGAAAATATTAAGGAATTATCAACATCGAGTTACTATGCGGAAGAACTTGTCAATACTAAAAAAAGCCCCAATTCGCATGTGTTATAAATTTGCTCATGTTACGCTATACGCGAGCGTATAGAAGTTTACTTCATATGCAAATGCACCTTCTATATATATTTATATTTGCAATTGTCCATCGGAACATATCGTTCATACATTTTAATTTAGTATTGAATTGTCATTTTTTTTCAAATGTATTCAAAGACTCGTGTCAATGAAGCGCCACACAGTCTGATAAGTGAATTGATCTATTTACGCGTGCTTTGCTCTTCTCTCACAAACGCTATTACGCCATTTTTACACTTGGTTTTACCTAAACTACTACGATGCTTTCCTTCCACCTTCACCTTCTGTTTTCTGTAAAAAGAGTTCGCCTCAGCAAAACCTAACATTTTTCGATTGGGCTCAACTTAGAACAATTAAAAGAATTGACAAGTCTCCCGCAAGGTTTCTCGCAATAACAAGCTGTGGTAGGAACCTTCACCTTCACCTTGAGCTTGTCTCTCATTTCACGATAATGAGATTGTGGAAGCTATAACATAGAGGGTTGTGCATAAGACATGATTGCATGGTTGTCGTAAGACTACGAAAATGTTTCAGTTAGTTCGCTTGACATAACTTCGGATATTGCTTTAGAGTGAAACGAAATTTAAGAATTAACTCTTTAGTAGAGAGTTTGTTTTGCCACTCGGAACAAACCGACTTAAAGTGCACTACACGGCAACGTAATGTCAGCGTAACCAGTTCCGAATCTGAAACCCCTTTTCATTAAATCATGCCATGACTATGATGCCATATTACCCAATTATCACGGTGTTTTCAATGCAAAAACAGAAGTAAATTATTCTGAAGTACTCCATTGTATTGCTTCTGACTGTGCATTCGTGTTGATGAAAAGCTATCTGAACAATGCGTTTTTGAAAATATTTTCCTCTAACCATTAAACTACCGCCTGAAAGATACGAGTTGAAAAATTACATGATGCGTTCCGTAAGTCCTTCCAGTATGAAGAAATTGCATTCAAGTTGAATTTCTTTCTATCAGATAAGTTCTCCATAAATAGTGAAACCCATGGGATTTGCTTCCACACTAGTTTTTGGACCCGCAGCTTTGGAGATAGGATTTTTATGGTTTGAGAAGAATTTTCTCATAAAGGCTTGGTTTAGATAGTCTACCATTAATACGAATGAAAATAGTTAGTACTTCAGAATCATTTGCTGCTGTTTTTACATCAAAAACAATGTGATAATTAGGTAATTTGGCATCAATTCATAAATCCGGAAGGTCAGTCAATTCAACCGACTTCTTACATATCTCTGGAAACTCATGGAAATGGAGTGGTTCTATAGTTATGAAATGCAGTGTATATTTAACAGAATTTATGTACCATTTAAATCATATTTCGGACGCTTAAGGCATATGATGCAGAAAACAGGTCTAAACTTTATGCATAGGTATTATTTGGTTGATATTTTTAATAAATTAGTTCAATATGCTTTTAAGCTTTCTACTTTGGTACCTATCTGATTAAAAACATAAAAAAAATCATCGAATAAAATGCTTTTCGAATGAAGCGAAAAAAACATCAAACTTCGGACTCTAAATCAATTTTCGGACAGATTGAATTCAAATTTCGGACACTTTATTTTGTAATTTTTTGAACGAAAATTACATTACACTTGATTATATTTTATAGTCAATTGCGAAACACTTACCAAGCAATCACAGTAAACTGTTAACGATGTTGAGAACTGATAAAACACGGGACAAATTGAAATATTGATGAAGGGGTAAATTCTACGTGCTCACGCTAAGCAAACGTCAAACACAAACGATAGTGAGTAATGTTGATAGATTTTTGCCGATTATGTTATAATTCAAATGTATTTCTCATATGAAATGATAGTTAAATCAAGGTATTACTCTAAAGAAGCAATTGTGATATTAATTTTATAGTTAAATCATCAGTGCATTAAGCATTCCAAGATATTAGAACAAAGTGTCCGAAATATGATTCAGAATGGTAATTAAAAGAGCTGCAAGTTTCTTGAAAAATGCAACTTTATGATACCTTTAGCTTCAAAAAGTTGTTTATTTCACCTCCATGTGTTCATTTATAACATTCATTATAAATCACTAGAAAAATATCCATGCTGAACTTTGTTCCTCTATTTTTCTGTCGGGTGTAAAAAATTCCGTTCTTCGTTCTAAGTTTTCTCATCGATGATGAATAGAATAGATGCATCTGAATAGAGCTTCAAGAAGAGGCTTTAATATAATCAACACTGACGTACAATTCGATGGTTTTCATATTCTCCGGAGACTAGAATTTCTAAGCGCTCTTTAGTATCGATTGATTACCTACAGGTAAGTGATATTTGGCGTGATTCTCCAGTATTTACAAACGTCGTTTGAATTTGAAGATCAAAGTAATCTTGGTAAAATAAGTAATCTCATTCAATACGGTTTAAATAAATGGTGTTAAGCAGGAATAGTATTACCATCACCTACTAGGAATTTTTAACACATCCTTCGGCATATTCTCGCAACAGCCATGCGAACAAGTGACCACCCGTAACACTGAAACACTCACGCCACAAAACGCTATGAGCAGCTCGAGTTGACTGCAATAAAACTACCTATTCATCTCACTAGACAAATCCAAAGCGGTTGCCCGAAGGGTAGCAATAAAAAAAACTACGTTCCGTCTGAACAGCTTCCAATGGGTGATAGGTAGAGAGGGTGACCGTGGCGAAGATAAGAGAAGACCTCCTCCAAGATGTCATTCACACGCCTGAACTGTAGCGCCGCTCAACAGAGTTCCCGGCCCAAACCTAAGCATCACATACACGTTGAGTTTTTCCACGTGGTCGGTCGGGAGATGATCATCACACTGCATCTTTTCTACACATTCTTTCCCCCTGGCGAGTGGAGGTTGTGTTTTTTCCTCTTCCTTCCTTTCGTTTTTGCTTTTTTCTCAGCCCGAGACGAGAGATACGCCGTATTTATCTTGCACTGACCGTAACACCGAAAGTTGTGCTGTTCGATGTTTTGCTACACAGTGTCTCCCTCCGGTGCGCGATGATGTGAGATTTCACACATTCCGTGTGTTTGTCCACCAACCAAAACGACAACAAACAGCTTTTTGGATTTTTCTCACTCTCTGTCGGGGACCGAATGACCCCTGCCCGGGATTGGGATAAATGTGCTGCCGAAAGAATTCTTTGCAAGGAGATGAGCGGAACACGTTCGTCTTTTGTTCAATTACATCGATTATCGTTTGTTTGTTTTCGTTTCCCCTTGGTTGGCAAATCGCGAATCGATCTAGTTTTTCCCCCCTCTTGGAACTTTTTGTTCCAGGCGCTTTGATGATTGCTCTTTCTCAGAAGTGGTTATTTCAATTTTAAAACGATTAAATATTTCAAAAATGCGCAAACTTTCCCCCACAGCAAAAGTAGAAGGAACAACTTTCCACCGCCAAACTCTGCTCGAAAATGGTTGACCCCGAACGCAGGATCTTCTCTTGCACTACCACCAGTAGCCCACCCACAAAACCTTCTCATCCTCCTCTTTGTATCGATTGAATGTAATTATCTGAAGAGCTTTCTAAAAGTTTCCGCAATCAAATTAAACCCGATCCGAGCGAGCGAGTGAGCGGTTGCAGTGCCCGGGAACCGATGCCAAGAGTGCCAAGAAGTGCAGAACCCGTAACTGGTAACCGGTATGGTAGTGCCGGCATCGTAAACCACAAGCCCATGTTGCGCTCCACCCCATGCAGATACATGAATAATGAACAGCGTTCCACTGGAGGGGTGGGGGGAGCTGGTCTAGGCCGGTGGCTGTGGTGTAATTTCAACTTTGTTTCAAACTGGCAAATGAATAATAGCAGCGACGGCAACGCCAGCAAATAGTAATAATAGTAATTTTAACACGTCTTTTCATTACAGTGGTCGGGTTTTTGGGGAGGGGGGTGCGACTGTGGAATAGTTTAAAATTTTAGTGACGTGGGGTTGGCTCTGTTTGGTCGGGAGACAGTTCAACTAAAATGTGTGTTTTACAGAATGGCCACCCTATCATAATTTTCCCACAATTCTCAGCTCGAATCGGATTTGAAACTGCGGTGAAAATCCTTCCAGTATCAAGCGCTTGACTTTCCCGGTACATTATCCTGTGCAGCTTTGTTCATTATTCCCTTCAACCAATCTGCGAATGAAGTCGACTGAGAAAATATAATTTATTCATAGAGTTCAACCCTTTTCATAACCCGTAATCCCTTTGCTCCGGCGGCCTTCAGTAGGAATATTAATTGCGTGTAATTTCCTTAATTTCTCCCCATTCCCATCGCATTGTCCCTTCGGCCTTCGGCGACTAGGGATAGGATTTCTGACGAGTGATTAAACAATCTAGCCATTTCATGCTGCGGACTGCTTTGTGGGAAAAAGCCAACAACCGGTTCTTGATTGGATGCTACCCTTAGGGCCGTCTCGAGCTGGACTTCCGTTTTGCGGAAGATGAATGCGAGCAGTTTGAGGTTGCATTGAGCACATGTTTTGGAGGCGAGTCGCTGCCAACGTCGCGCTAACGGGTGTGTATCCTGAGGGAATGTGATTAGCACGAGCGCTTTCGGGACGACTAGACACGAACGTCTGCACCGCTTCCGAGGGAATATTATTTTAATTAGAGTTATATTTATGCATGCGTGTCGTGATGTTTCTTTGTTCAGCCCATCGGCCGAAAAGGACCTAAGGACTGGAGGACGTGAAATTGGGATTGGATTACGTGAATGTGTGAAGTAATTATGATGTTTACATGGGTGTTTAATCCCTTTGTTTTCGTCAGAGCTAGGGGTTGCCTGTGATTTGTAATGATGATGATGTTAATTAAGTGGGGGCGTTGAGATGGATGGGACTTATGAGTTATTTATAATCATTATTTCTATATTATTTATCATTAAGTATACGTTGTATGATTTAGTCCTCCGCGAATGATTGATTTCCCATCCTATAAAATCCCAAAAAATCAAGCAGAGTGTGATTGAATTTGGCTCCTTGTAATCTATATTGTAAAAATGGACGAATTTGAAAAAAGTGTAATATTCTACAAATAACAATATTGGGAGAATTTATTATTTGTGTGTTCAAATACTGCGTATATCTGAACTGTAATATTACTTCAGAAATGGTGGTATGATGAACATGTAGATGAAACGATAACTCCACATATTATTGCGGTCCAGTTTCCAGATTTTCCGACACAGAGGTTTCAGTTGTCTGACACTAGTTGATTAGAATTTTGTTGGTCTCAGTACTCATTCTTGAATATCACGCGCATGCAATGTCTCATTGGGATGGGCCTTAGCTATAGATTCGTTATGAGGGTATTCTGAACTAGAAGTTTAATTTTTGTGACGATTTTCTGTATAGAATAAAAATAAATAATAAAAAAATATATATTTAGAATTTAGTATTACATTATTTTCATTGACTACGAAACATAAACTTGTAGATCCATCGATTCATGAGGCTGTGAAGTGGGGGCAAAAATTAGTGCGTCGTGGTTGGCATGTTTCCAACTCTTGTTCTCAAAAAATGAGTAGTAGAGACGTCACTATAGCACAGTAATTGGAAAAATTATGACGATCTGAAAAATGGCCTAGTTTACCTTCAGATTTAGAAGAAAGAGAAATGGGATTGAGAAAGAAAAGCATAGTGTTTAGGCGAGCGAGCCAATTTCCCCGTTCGATGGTAGAGAAGAAGTGGGATTTTCGAGTGAGCAGCGACTTATGAGCCGCCTTTCAGTCCAGTGGCAGTAAAGAAACGGTATCCAGAGAGAAAAGCATAGTATGAAACCATTTCCCTGTCCGGTGGAAAAAAAGAAATGAGATTTCCGGGCGAGCACCGACAAGCATAATGTTTAGGCGAGCGAGCCAGTGAAACCATTTCGCTGTCCGTTGGCAGAAAAGAAATGGGATTCCCGAGCGACTTATAAGCCACCGTTCAGTCCAGTGGAAGAAAAGAAACGGGATTGAGAAAGAAAAGCATAGTATGAAACCATTTCCCTGTCCGGTGGAAAAAAAGAAATGAGATTTCCGGGCGAGCACCGACTTATAAGCCACTATTCAGTCCGGTGGCAGAAACGAAATGGGATTTGGAGAGAAGACCATAGTGTTTGGACGAGCGAGTGAGCGAACCATTTCCTGTCACATCGCAATTACTACTAAATAAGTTTCAGAGCAGGCACCGGCTTATAAGCCACCGTTCAGTCCAGTGGCAGAAAAGAAACGGGATTGAGAGAGAAAAGCATAGTGTTTTTTCCCTGTTCGGTGGCAGAAATGAAATGGGATTGGAAGAGAAGAGCATAGTTTTTAGGCGAGCGAACCAGCGAAACCATTTTCCTGACCAGTGGCAGAAAAGAAATGGGATTTCTGAGCGAGCACCGACTTACAAGCCACTGTTCAATCCAGAATCCAGGCAGAAAAGAAATTGGATTGGGAGAGAAGAGCATAGTTTTTAGGTGAGCTAGCCAGTGAAACCATTTCCCTGTCCGGTGGCATAGAAGAAATGGGATTGAGAGAGAGAAAAGCATAGTGCTCAGGCGAGCGAGTCAGCGAGACAGTTTCCCTGTCCGGTGACAGAAAAGAAATGGCATTTCCAAGCGAGCACCATTCAATAGTACAATAGTTTATTGCGTATGGATCTTTATGCACTTCATATCAGTACTGGTACGCTTTATAGGCAAACCTTGATTTCACATTGGTAATGTAACCACATCCTGAGTATGTATAAGAACAAGAGTTGGGACACTAAAAAGTGAGATAAATCGATGTGAAGTCGAAAATAGCACATGAATAAATCGGGTTTCAATGAATTCTATGATGAATGAAATATTTTTAAAATTTCCGCAATTTTCAATTGATTTTCGAATGTTGGTTTTCAGCTTCCCGAGAGCTTGGGTATTGCTCGCGTAAATAAGATCTCTTGGACCTAGCTTCACAAGAAAAAGTTCGGCGGTGATAAAACGTATGAACTCGGTGCCCAAAAATTATCACCAAATCTTGAAATTACGTGATTTGTAAAATTTTCGCGTAAAAAGTTCACAGAATTACCGATTTTGTAGAAAAAAAAACATTGACAAACCAATGGAGCCGTCCATTAGTGGTGTAACAACTTTTTTGCATCAGAAATCAAGTTTTCTATTCACTTGTCACTGTGTCATGACATTCATAGCAACCGATGCTCTGTATTCACTTGCGATACTGCAAATTTGATGAGATTTAGAAGCTCCTGAATATGAAGCCTCTGGGGATGTCACATCCATGCGCGAAGAGATGGCTGTTATTAGAAGCAGTTGCTCAGCGAGTCCTTGGTAGGTTTGATGCTTTACGAATCTCTTTTATTTTCATTTTAAATGTAGAGTAGATCGAAGGGGTATCAATCTATAAGTCGTTAAACGATCTACTTTTTGATACTTTTTGATACTTTGATATAAGTCGTTAAACGAGCCAATGAGGCTCTATTTGACTTGTCTGTCATATATCTTCAAAGGTATCCGATAGGTATCCGAAGGTACGATCTCTACATTCTAACATTTCACGAAATTTTCAATCGGTACCAGATGTCTTCAAATCTAGTGTTTCAATGTATGATGAATATACTGTTCCATATGTATCTTTATACCTAGTATAATACCGTTCCAATTTAATTACGGAAAAATAAATTCGTAATATAAATTGCTGGCGGTGTTAATACGTAAGTACTAGTACTTGTAGTAAGTAAACCTAGATATAAAGTAAGCAAGTAAATAATCATATTTTCTAGTAAACAAATGAGTATTTTTTTCATATTTCATGATTTTTCTATACAATGATCCTATGATACAGATTTTTTGAAAAAAAAGTACAGATGAAAAAGTTTTTTCTGTTCTGGTACAGATTAAAATGTGGCAACACTGGTCAGGGCTACAATCCGTGAGTCATTACATAACCTCAAATACGTCAATTGAATGCTGAACCAGAGATGTCAGATAATTTTTTGAAATGTGCCGTGCAGTGTTTACCGATTGGTCATTTCACTGAATAACTCACTTTCGATTGTTTAAAAATGATCTTGCAGAAATCATTTCCCCTAGTGACATCCGTTTGTTGTTACATGTTATGAATCATGACACAAACGAGAACGAATGAACTCTGATCTAGTTAGCACTTAGCGAACCGGTTGGCATTCGAACCAAAATGTCATGATCGCTTTCGGTATTGAAAGTTTACGTTCTTGTTTGCCTCTAATTTGCTACATATCGAACCACTCCCCCTCATGAAGCAGCACAATCAAACAGACTACGCGAGGCGAATGATTCATGCTCTGTTACTACAACTGAACCTGACCCATGGTGTTTCAGTGAGAGTTACCTAGACGAACAAAAAGATACTCAGGCAAGGGTAGTCAGAATATTTTTTTTTTAATTCTGCTATCCCTTGATTT
Organism: Toxorhynchites rutilus septentrionalis; assembly: GCF_029784135.1. Classification (NCBI taxonomy): domain Eukaryota; kingdom Metazoa; phylum Arthropoda; class Insecta; order Diptera; family Culicidae; genus Toxorhynchites; species Toxorhynchites rutilus. The sequence continues at coordinate 47,575,017 of NC_073746.1, read as the reverse complement.
GGTAGAATAGACTGTACAAAGTCCCTTAACTAACTAAATATCTCCATATCCATAATATTTGAAGGAATTCTGAGAGAGTGATATCAATCCAACAGATGAGTAATATTTATTATCATGAAAACAAACTATTTTGTGCATTAATTTCATGAAATTCTTCAATCACATGGCCTTAACATCCGATAAGATGATCATTCAATACCTACCCCGTAAGGTCAGGTAAAAAAGCTTAGTAGTGGGCAATCAATCTTGAGCCATTGAATCCATCAATATGTGCTCTCATCATGAATTTTGAAACATGAGATCGCAAAAGAATCCCATCACTGTCACGTGTCTTTGTGCACTAACTACAATGTAACAACAAAACACTCTTCTCTTCTGTCCTCCAACAAGCCAAATTTTATGCAAAATAACAACAAAGATATGACTGACATAAATAATATCAAACTGTGCTTGTTTTCGTGCCACTGCAGAAGCCTCTTTCCGAACCAAAGGCAGACACGATGCAATGACGTTGCAGTCCTGCAGGTAATGGGTTTCAGCTCGTCCCGGCTGCTCCGGTGTGTATGCAGTTCTCATTTAGATATCCATCAAAAACTATTGATTGCGCTGGTTCTCATATATCATATTACAAAATGCAACACTGGAAAAACGCTTTCCTAATCCACTCCCTGGGGAGGCGCGTGGGCGAGGATGGAAGCACGGAGAGAGCACAAGGAAACATTTGGCCTCCGATGCAGTCGTCTGTGATGCCACGCGCTGTTCGTGTGTGCGGTTTGTATTTGGTAAATTATTAGCAAATATGATGCACCCCCGACTCCCTCTAACGCTCACACGCGGCACTATCTATCTATTTATCCATCTGCCCACAGCGAGAAGCAGCGAGCAGCAAGCCCACATTCGTCTGCTCCATTTTCCTTCGTATCGAAATACAAAATAGTGAAAAAAATCTCGTTATTATGCATTCGTTTTATGCCATCCCTCTCCCCTTTCGCGACCCGCAACCCCTCACCCATCAGGGGTATGCAGTTTTTGCATTGCATATAAAGTAGCAGAGTTGCATACAGCGCTAAGCCGCGCGTTATAAATTCGCCCCAAATCGTACGAATGCAGTAATCATTGTGGCCCGAAGAGCCTCGAAATGTAACAACCTGCCAAATAGGCGCTGGGCCGCAAACGGATTCATATTCCATAGATGGCAAGTGTGAGTGCAATAGTATGCATCACGATCTGAGATGGTGGAGATAGAGAAGAATATGCAAATCTTTATCCCCTTTTCCCGGGGCGTTGGTTTGTGTGATTTTGTTTCGCCCAGTGTAATAATGTATGGATATTTAAAGATATTATTTAAAATGATACTTTTGGTATAGTTCCAACGAGAATTAAATATTTGGAAATGGTACATCTTCATTCTGCTATTAGTGAGGTAGCTGTCTAAACAGTCTAAACAATCGGTTTGCGGCAGATAGACGGAGAGATGTGCATAAGCGAAAAACTAATTGAAGACATTCTGTAGAATCATATCTATATTTAATAAAGTGAATTAGACTGAGATCTAATCAATCACCCTTGGTATAATTGATACTCCCTACAATATGTGTATGTGACCGTATAATTTATTTGAAAAAAAAATCCAATTAGTAATAATAAATTTTCATAATAATGATAATGATAAGATATTAGCAACTTTGATTGATCCAAAATTCATTATTAATGGAAAAGCAATGAACGTGACTTCGCGAAATGAACTCATCCGATTATTGCCCAAAGAGCTTGGAGGATTTCAGGAATTATTGAGTATTTAGTACACTTGGGCTGGTAGGGGGTGTTATTTAGGTCAAGTAGAATTAAAATAGTATGCCAGATATGGTAAAAAACAGAGAAGATCTTAGTCGTGTCATGAGCCAATACTTCAGAACTCTATATGTGTCTGAGTATGAGTCAAACTCCGGGCATTCCCTTTCACCAGAACGAAACAGGAATGAGCATTAAAATGACCTTCATTGAAATGGTAATGGATTTTTCATCAAACATGATTCTAAATAAATATTGCGATAATTTGGAGATTTCAATAAAAAAGTGATCTTATTGGCTCAAAGAGATTATTATTTTTGAAAAATTTGATGAAATTTGTTCTTTTGTGGACGAATGCAAAATTGTTATCGACGTTATTGTTATTAGTTAAACCTGGATTAACATGGCGAATAGTCACATAGACTACGTCTATCAATAGTGGTGCCAAATTTCAAAAACAGGGCACGTTTTTATGAAATAGAAATAGAAGCGCAGCGTTCGTTTTACGGACGATGTGGATTGAAAAATACTGTAATTTAAGTTTCGTCCGTTTTCAGATTATTGAGTATAAATAAGCTATTCGCGAATTCACGATTTATTAGTCATCCAGCTAGTGACCATATGACAGCGAGGTTTTCTAAATAGCTGTGAGTTTAATTTAGTTTTTCGAAATTTTTCCTCTACAAGGAGCGAATGAACTGATAAATTTTAAAACCCGTATAATTCACACCATGCTAGTTAATATCTACGTTGAAACGGCCATTAAGCCATTAAAAAAGTTGATTCAAACCATAATCATCGTCATTGAAGTCGGAGTCTCACTCCAGCTAGCAGACAGCAGTATACCAATGTCAGACACAGCTAGTCGATACAAACGAAGAATGAAAGACAACTGTCGCACACAGTTGAGTAATTTTGTTCGCTGGATGCACCGCGTCGATATGCATGCCGTCTGATGGAGAGAGCTTCTGTATTTTTGTACAACATCATTTCTGCATCTGTACTAGGGTGTAAGTTTATAATTTCGAAAACGTTACGTTTTGGGTGCAAGGATTCGAGCATCGATACATCTGTGTTTGTTATTTATTTACCCAAAAAATATATTCTATACCTGCTCCGAGAGCAAACTATTGGAATCACAAAATATTGGTGAAATAAAAAAAATATGCTCGAAATTCCATCGAAGTAAAGGTTGGTCTGCGGTGGGTGCATGTCGTCAGATGGTCGTAAAGCACCTTAAATATTGCACTCGCCCTGGCCAACCTCAGTTTCTATGTTGCTACATTGTTGAACGGACGTGCACCCCCTCACAATTCATTCATGCACGAAGTATGCATAGTGCAGAGCTTGAACTGACGGGCAGAAGCAAAGCAAAAGAGAAATATTAAATAGAACGTGTCGCGTCGGAGATTGATTGTGTATGATTTAATCACACACGTGATTGTATAGGTTATCAAAATAGATAACTGTGGTGGGGGAACAGTCTAGCACGAGAAGAATATCCGCGATGCATTGCGCTACGTGCATTGGCAATAAAGATACAATTTCATACATTGTTTTCGCGAGAACAAAAATGAATCAAGAACCACTCAACTCCAACTGCTTCTATAGAACCACGCAAACTCATCGATTTTTTTCAGGACTACAAAGGATTAAAGAGTAATTTTAAAAATTTCCAAATTCCGTGAGTTTTGGAGCGTGTTTGGTGCGATGATCTCAGTCTCTAAGAATATTATTGTTCATTTGTCTATATCTCTAAAAAATGTCCATTTGGAAAACAAAACTGAATACTCGGCCTTGAGAAAGGCCCTTTGGAAAGCCTCGCTGCCTCTGCCATCTGGTTGATAGCAGGATGACTGATAAATCGTGAATAACTTATCGGTGACTTTTCGATCTGATCAACTAACTTTTGTGAATTCGGGCATTATTTCCGAGCTAGAAATGGCGTCAAAATGTAGCGCATTTCAAACCGGATTTGAAGAAAATATTTTTCAGTGGTGAGAGCAGCGTTCTTCGGTGGAAAACTGAAGGTGAAAATTTGTTCCGCAGCGGTTGCTGTCTTCACCTCGACCACACATTCAATTTGGTACGGATTTCGTAGTCCTCCGTTAATAATGCGGTCGTACCTTGGACACCACCCTTCTTTATTATTTTTTTTGCGGCCCGCAACTCCATGACTAACACGTGTTTGTGGCCCCTCTGCAGAAAGATTGAGTACCGCTGCTCTAAACCAACTGAAAGAATGAAAATGAATATTGATGGCAAAATTTTAGATTCAGATGTTGCCGCAGTATTCAATCACTATTGCTCCAGTATTGGTAATAATTTGACCAGTCAATAGTTTCGATTATTTTTCAACCAGTAAAGTGTGTTCGTAACTCTATTTTTCTGAGACCTGCTACAGTGAATAAAGTCAGCATATTGATAATCCAACTTCACGTTAAGAGAAACAAGGGTTATAAAAACTTTCTAGTAGACCTTATAAAAACATACACGGACCGATTCTCAGAGATTATTTCTAAAATCATCAATAGAACAATCAAAACTGGCGTTTATCCTAATGCTAAGAAAATCGCCAGTGTTTAAATCTGGTGACCCGAGCGACCATTCGAACTACCGACCAATTTTAACGTTGTCTGCCATTAATGAAGTCTTGGAAAAAAATCAAACCAACCGTTATGTTAACTTTTTAAGTGCCAACAATGTTATGTACAAGTATCAGTACGGTTCCCGGGAATTCTGTGGAACAAAGACTGGTACAACAATTTGTTCCAATTAACGGTGTTTACAGTAGTTTGCGACCGATCAGTATAGGAGTTCCACAAGGAAGTAACATAGGTCCTCTACTTTTCCTGATTTTCTTCAATAACTCTGGTAATCTGTAGCTTCATAGAATACCAACGCTTTTTGCGGATGATTCAGCATTATATTACCCTCTTTTGAATATTGATTCAATTCTAGCAGACATAGAATCGGATCAGACGACTCTTCTGGAATACTTCAGCGGCAATCATCTTACCTTAAACCTAACTAAAACGAAATACAGTGACTTAAACTCGAAATCGTACCCCACCATGCAGATCTCTCTTCATTTGACGAGGATAAGGAACCGAGGCGGCATCAAGCCGCCGAGGTGACGCAATCCGAGTCGGCCGCCGACCGCCGACCCGGTCGGAAGCGGCGGCCTCTCGCAATCAAACCTGTGTTCCACCGATTGCCCGGTTTGTTTGAAACATGGGAGACAATATTCTAGTTAGGTTTAAGTCAGGACGGCATACGTTTACCTGGTGCATTACGTTTGCTCGCTTAACTTTGCATGTCGTGTATTTTGATTTCAGAATAAATTTTATTGCGAAAAAATAAATTCATAATCAAAATTGCACTTCAGTGCCATAATACGTATGTACCAAAATTGTCAGCTTTTTTTTTAGTAAACGGGCTGCGTCATCCATATGAATGGATGAATTTATAATACGTTATAAAACTGCATTTTTCTACTTTCCATTATTTTGAAAAGGAACTTATTCTCAACGCCACTATTTCTCAAATTCCGCTACTCACGGAAAATACTTTTTGAATGGAAATGAACATACGAGACAAATATGATTTTCATAAAACGCTGATCAGAAATAAATATACAAATACTTCCTAAAAATAATATTATTCGAATATATCCTTCCTTCGGGTAGATGTTACATTCGGGTGAGTGGAATTCGGGTGAATGTCTTTCGGGTAACTGTCTTTCGGGTGAGTGGATTTCGGGTAAATGTGACACAATCCTTTAATTTACCCCAAATTTTGATCGATCGGCTAAAGAAACGACTGAACGCCTCAATTTGAATTGTTCACAGGTGTTTTGGAGATACAAATACAGGCTAAGAATTTAGCTAATGACTTTAGAGCTTACTGCAACATTTGCAAAATGGCCTTCTAAAACCCTGTTTTGACACTTTTCAGAAAATTACGCAAAAACAAAACTAAATAAATTTGCTTTCGTCATAGCAATAAATCAAATCTGTATATAGTTTATTTGAGTTTTCAAAACTACGAGAACTTTTCGGTTTGCGGTGCGATCATTGTTTATTGAATTATTCATCATCAAAGACGAAGGGGTAACTTTTCATTTAACCCTCTACAGCCCAAGCCCGCCTTTAGACGGGCTTCGCGGATTCTCTTTTCAAATTATTCAGATTATGTTTAATGTTCACCCCCACTAAAACGTCTTTAGAATATTTTCATCTATCACACATACACATTGTTTTTATGCTGGCAGCTTTCTGCTAGGAGTATTTTATGTTGAAAGTCGGACATTCGAGATAAAAGTGGAGTAGGTTTTAAGATGAATAAAAAACTTTGGCGGTAGAGGGTTAAATAAAAAAAATCAATATGGAAAGGTCCTACATGAATGTTATAAGAAACAAACCAGCTTTTAGGTTGGTGTGGGTAATTGGATTTACGATTAAGCTGGTTAGCAGAAAAATTGTTAATTCACAAAATCTCTGTAAAATAAAAAAAAAGATTTTTTATTTCTTCTCGATATTTTTGTCCACTACATCTACACGTACACACACTAAAATAACAATATGTTTGTGAAACATTCCAAAATCTGAAGATTTAAGCTTTTAAATGATGTATATATCATTAACTTAATAGAATGTTTCGAAAGCTTATTTCCGATTTTCTAAAGTAGTGAAAAAAGATGCATGATGGGGAACGATCTTGAATTTGAGTCACTGTGAATGATTTTTCATTCGCCACCCGAAAAACAAAATATCTCAACAACCCGATCTGCGTGTCAGGAGCCTGTCTATTGAAATACTGCAAATACTGAGGGCTACTTTTGGATTCCTGTCGTCCGTGGAATTCCCATATAGAGCATGTGTCGAAAAAAGTTCCCACCCTATGTGGCCTAATGAGAAGAGGGTGTTGCGTACAACATTCGTCGACCGCCGCACCTACTTATTAACAACATTGAGGCAGCAGCGCGTTGTGTTGTGAAATTGACTACGATGCACGATTGTATGCATCGCAACCAACTTCACAATACAACGTGACACTTGAGAAACAAAAAGGTAACCATTGAAATCGTTCTTGAACTGAGATATTGGAGAGTCATTGGAATAACTTAAAAAGAATAGTAATTAGAATTATTCTATTGTGAATTACTAGACAATAATTGAAATCAGGTATTTTCATGTAATATTTGTAATGATCACTTCAAGGCTTAAACCGTATTCTACATTTAAAGCAGATAAAAGGTGTTTCTCACATGTAGATCCGATCCGTAGATCCGTAGCGAGTATATGAAACCCACTAAATGTAAGTCGTTATTTACTTTGGATGTTTAATGATGAGAAAGTAAAATTTATTGTAAATTCTAGGAGAATTTTGACCGTTCCCCGAGCGATTCTCGAAATATACGAGTTAAATTTCCGGAAGGCGTTTCATTTCGAGGGCGTTGTTAAAACGCTGCAAAGTAAAAGTAATCTTCAAACTTTTACAACCCTAGTCTGCAGTTTCCTGTTTTCTATTTTATATCCAACAATTGCATTCTATAACAGGTCGGCTGAAAAGTTCATTAGGTTGACGTCCAGATGGCGCCTCTTGCAAAAATCTACTTGGCTATCACGAAGCACCATCTTTCAATTGATACGTGTCAAAATTTGACAGCAATCGGTCGATTGATTCGTGAGTTACAGCATTGAGAGTGAAGCAACTTTTGTTATTGTGAAAAAAATGGAAAAATCACAAATCAATGAGAACGATAGCAAAATTACATGAATTGGGCTTCGAATTGTCTCCGCATCCATCGTATTCTCCAGATATGGCCCCAACGACTATTTTCTGTTAGCAGACCTGAAGAGAATGCTCGCTGGCAAGACGATTACCGAAACTGAGGCCTATTTTGAGGAAAAACCGAAAGAGTACTATAAAAATGGTATCGAAAAGTTGCAAGATCGCTATAATCCCTGTATATAATAATAAAATTGAATTTTGCATAAAAAAATTGTTTACTGTGTTACCTTATAGACTTTTCAGTCGAACTGTTACATAGAGGGTGTGTCACATCAAATTGCATCACGGAAAAAACGCTGTAGATATTCGCCCAGTAGACCGATCCTTTTGAAAATTTTAGACAGTAAAATAAAAACTATTAAACAACTTTTGGCATTTCCTTTTTATTCATACTTCGAGCCCAAGCCCGTATGCTCGCACCTTCCTCTTTACCCCGTCCATAAGGTTCTGTACAACGTCAGGTTGTAGTTTTTTTTGAACAGAAATCCATTTTCTCTTGAAGTCCGCCTCCGATTTGACAACTTTTGGGTTCTTCCGGAGGGCCTGCTTCATAATCACCCAATATTTCTCTATTGGGCGAAGCTCCGGCGCGTTGGGCGGGTTCATTTCCTTTGGCACGAAGGTGACCCCGTTGGCTTCGTACCACTCCAACACGTCCTTTGAATAGTGGCACGAAGCGAGATCCGGCCAGAAGATGGTCGGGCCCTCGTGCTGCTTCAATAGTGGTAGTAAGCGCTTCTGTAGGCACTCTTTAAGGTAAACCTGCCCGTTTACCGTGCCGGTCATCACGAAGGGGGCGCTCCGCTTTCCGCAAGAGCAGATCGCTTGCCACACCATGTACTTTTTGGCAAACTTGGATAGTTTCTGCTTGCGAATCTCCTCCGGAACGCTGAATTTGTCCTCTGCGGAGAAGAACAACAGGCCCGGCAGCTGACGAAAGTCCGCTTTGACGTAGATTTCGTCGTCCATTACCAGGCAATGCGGCTTCGTCAGCATTTCGGTGTACAGCTTCCGGGCTAGCGTCTTCCCCACCATGTTTTGCCTTTCGTCGCGGTTAGGAGCCTTCTGAACCTTGTATGTACGCAGGCCCTCCCGCTGCTTGGTCCGCTGGCGAATGAACTTGACAAATTCAGCTTATTGGCGACATCCCGGACCCAACTTCTCGGATCACGTCTAAACTGCTTAACTACGCGCTTGTGATCTTTTTCACTGACGGAGCATCCATTTTTGCCGTTCTTCACCTTCCGGTCGATGGTTAGGTTCTCGAAGTATCGGTTTAGTACTCTGCTGACCGTGGATTGGACGATTCCCATCATCTTACCGATGTCCCGATGTGACAACTCCGGATTCTCGAAATGAGTACACAGGATTAATTCACGACGCTCTTTTTCGTTCGACGACATTTTTCCAAATTTACGAAAAATTGACAGTGAAGCATGGCCAACGTGATCTATACACTCTTATCTGATTATAAGCGAAAGCTGAAGATATAATTCCTAAAAATTAAATTTCTACAGCGTTTTTTCCGTGATGCAATTTGATGTGACCCTTTATTCACATCACCGAATTATACCAATTATAGGCTTGTGTGATACTCAAATAATTTGGAGATTTTCAAGAAATTGAAGCGTTGAGATTTAAAACTGACTCTAAATATGGGTATGGATATTATGTCTGTTTGACTGTTCTTGAACTATCTACATTAACAGCGAATGGGCTCTATTGAAATGTCGAGGATTGCCTTTTATTTGAACCCGCGTGGCTTAGAGAATATATGCAAATATTTTGAAATGTTTCGCTTTTTGCTTATTGGTACATGAAATTTACATAACATCTAAAATTTGGCACTGTTTGGTGAGATATGTCCCTGTTTACATTGAACCTTTTCAGCTTCACCTTGAATTTTCAAAGATAGTTCCTTCGCCAAAGGATCCTTCATTTCCTGTATCTCAACGCAGACATTACCTGCTGCTAAGAGCGACGAAACAAGAGACGGTAAATTCTTACCATCACCGTCAGTGCCGCTCTCGCTCAACACCCACCTTCATTGAGTTTTTCCTTCTCAACAAAATGCGAGCTCCGTACCTGGCGCCTGGCTTCATTGAAGACTCCAACGGAGAGAAACAAGGCAACGGTGAAAAATAGCTTCTTCTGGTGCCAACAATTTGTTGTTTTTTTTATTTGCCTCGATCGCATCGCTTCATCACAATGTTCGGGTGTGTGTATATGTGCGTGGAAAATGTTCGCCACTTATTTTTCATAAAGCGTAAAACGCTTCGGCCAGCCATCCCATGGCGTCCGTCAGCATCGGAAGGGAGCTAATCTGTGCTGAGAAAAGCAAAAGCGAAAGCAAAAAAACGCAAACACCCTTGCCAGGACGATAAAAGATTAAAAAAGGAACCCCTAAAAGAAGGAAAACTGAACATTATTCATAAATGAGCACACATTATATTGTTTTTCGTTTTCGTTCGCCTCTCGGTAAGATTACTCGTGGCTGTGGAGAATAGGGGGAGGAAGGTGGCGGGAGGGCAAATATGATAAAGACGACGATGGGTTGCCGAGATAAAAACACTAATATATAATTTATGTCCGAAGGAGAAAAAAAACAGAATCCCGAAATGCGAGGAATGGAAAGCTTCCATAACATGAAACAATAAGAAAACACAGCTCGTCTGCGAATATAACGAGAAACAATCTGAACGCACGTGAGATTCCGCTATACGTGTGTATCTTAATCCAATTAAAATTATTTATGATCGGTATTATTAACAGAAACGAACCTCCAGACGTTGCGCCGCGCTGAATTTTATTGCTGAGCTCCGCTAATTTGGGATCGAAATTAGGCTTTATGATTATGTGTTTGCTGCCGACGGATTATGTTTTAATAGAATTTATCCGCTGGGTTCACGACCATATTTTTCTCTCCATTTTTCTGCTTAGCTGGACGCGTAATGATTGCAACTTAGGTTTTGGAAAAGGTGTCTACTTTATCTGGAATCATTTTATTGGATTTGGTATGTCGCTGAAGCTAGAAATGGATAGGTATTGATTGGTTACAAAAATCTGTACGATTTGAGGTAGGCTTGAAAGAAGAAAACAAAAAATAACAGTTCTGACTAGAATCGATTTTCGCTTCCGATACAAGCCGTCGGTCCGGCATCAAATTCAAGCACTCTGACGTACGCACATCAGCCATCCAATCCCATCTCTCGAGGAAAGATACAAAACAAGATTTCAAGTCATTCAAAACGGATTCCTGTACCTTCCTTGCTTCGCCCGCCACTCACGGTGAATGTGAGTGTGTACGCTCTGCACGGTTACATAAAACTGACCATGACCTTTTTATCTTTCGGGCTGCCGCGCTACCTCCCACATACACACATAGAGGGGCTGACCGATATGGATGATGATGATGACGTTGTGACGGCTCGCCTGCCCCATCCCTGTTTTCGCACGACTGGCTCTTTGGACACAGACGGCCCAAAATATACACTCACATCCAGCATTCGATTGATGCTTCAACATTTTCCAATCCCCTCGTCGATGATTCTGGTCCGGCGATCGATTTCACGTAGCCGCAGCAGCCATGGCTTTAAAGTGATGCTATCGCACTGGGGTTCGTTATTGAATTTTGAACCAAGACGGGGGATTCTTCGGGCTGCTGTTCTGCATTCGAGCTATAGTTGACAGTGGCACAGAAAAGTTGGTAGTCGAAATTGGGGATAGCATATGTCAATACTTGTTCGAATCGAATCTGATACTATCGGGAACTATAGCATTTGCTTTTCTCCACATGCTACGCTCGATAGTATCTAGATAATAACCAAAAACGGAAGATCGGTTAGAACCGGAAAGCAGCACTGACGCCCCTAGGAACGAAATTTATACCCGCGTACGCAATCTTATTTTTACGTCCATTTACGTCCAAAACATGATTTCAGCATGCAAACAATCTTTGTGATTGTGGCGATGGCTACCACGACATCGAGCATATTGTCTGGTCGTGTATCCGGTTCCATGCTGCTCGTTCTCAGCTCTCTAGAGCACTGAGAGCACAAGGCAGACAATCGGATATCCCCGTCCGGGATATCTTAGGTAGCCGTGATCCTGATCTTCTGCTTCATCTATACCTGTTCCTCAGAAACGCCGATGTCAACGTCTAATGATGTTTCCTTCGTTGTGTCCCTGTTTCATATCCCTCCTATCCGATCTATAAACTTTTACTTCGTCGCGGCAATACATACACACACTCTTTACAGATACACGGGCCAAAGGATGTGCAGTCCACTGATGATTCAACAAGAGCCAAAGGTTGTACCGCTCATGACAACTCTACACGAGCTGATGATTGCGCCGGCTAGTGACCATTCTATCCTGGATTCCTCGAGTCGAGAAGACGCACCACGCTAGATATGGGGTACATACTAGTGAGGCGTTGCTGATTAATGGTCAGCTGCATCCCAATAGGAAGTATCCCGTGTCGGGCACACGTACAGAGCATTGGAGACAGCAACATCCCAATTACGAGAACACTTGTAATACTAACCTCGAGCCGACCGCGAGTAATCGGTTACATATTACTAACATAGATAATAAGAACAACTGTTAAAATATTGAACTCCGGCCCCGTCAGGCTAACGCCATAGAAGCCTTGATAAAAATATATATTTTGGAAAAAAAAAGATTTCTGATGCAAAAAAGAAGTTACCCCATCAATGGACGGTTTATTGTCTACCCATCGTGAACTCAAACCAACGAACTTAGTCATTTATCAAGTGTGCTATAAAGGTCCTCGCGTTAGTATTAGTAAATAGCGTGCAAAATAGCGCACACACACTGCACACTATTTTATACTGTTACCTCTCACTTAATAGATTAGCCAGAAGGGCTAATCCCAAATGCCCTCGATCCCTGGTCTAAGCCGCGGAGGCCATTGAGGGTGGGCTCTCAAGACCTCTTTTCGCTGGCTAGCTCGAGTTTGAAACACGAAGGCTCGGCGTATTACACATCCGTGCACAAATCAAGGAATCAGTTTGCAATAAAATACACACTAAACTCTCCTTTTTTCAATTTTTATTAACTTACAGTGTTCGTGTTCGTGTGAAGTGTGTCGAGGCCGGCCGGCAAGAGTCGAGCGAAGGCCACTTGTGACGGTGTTGGCATCCGTCGTCGCATCTGGGCACCAGAGCTGTGTTGCGCGTAGAGTTTCCAACGAGTTGGCGACTCAACTTCAAGTCTCTCGTTAACCGCTGGCTTAGTGATGACACCAATTGTTGCCAATCTATTTGAATTGGTGCCGATATTATTGGGTCCTGTTTGGGGTAGGAAAGCACTATTTATCACTGGGTCTAATTCTTCTATTATAAAATGCTCTTTACCTAATTTATCGGTTCACTCTGTATGAACTGCAGTTTCCATGTTCTTTCAATTTAATTTGAATTAGAAAAGTATGGACACTTTTCTATGACCATTGTGCCTTGGATAAAGGAGCTTTTATTATAGACCCAGTAGTGCTTTCTTTTTCCCCAAGTTTTTAGGTCGTATGTCTCTTCTCGAAACATATACATGTGTATTTCAGCTATTGTGGTTTTATGGTATATCGCTCAACTCCAGGTTTGTGTATTTGGTGTGTATATATGTGTGCGTGTGATTATAGCTAACTTTTTTTTAAATAGTGACTTTCAACAAATTTCGGCTGTTTCGTCACTTTTACTTCCATTTTTGGAAGAATATCGGGAGTGAGAATTGAACTCGTGATCTCTGTGTGAGAGGTATGGATGCTACCACTATGCCAGATCGCTTCCACCTATAGCTAACTTATGTCCTAGAGTAATTCTAATATTTTACATTCTAATTTGAACCTTCTTCTTCTTCTTCTTCAATGGCACTAACGTTCCTAGAGGAACTTCGCCGTCTCAACGTAGTATTACTTGCGTCATTTTTATTAGTACTTAGTTGAGATTTCTATGCCAAATAACACGCCTTGAATGCATTCTGAGTGGCAAGCTCTAGAATACGCGTGATCGCAGTGCAAGTCGGAGGAAATTTCTTTGACGAAAAATTCCCCCGACCAGAACGGGAATCGAACTTTATTCGCACCTTCTCCCGACTCATGTCCAATCACTGTTCGTTAGACGCGTTACTCTTTCGTTTCAATCTGGCCGGTAGCAATCTCTGCATTTGTGGCCGAGGTTACCACGACATCGAACACGTTGTTTGGTCGTGTGAGGTGTATCTTGTTGCCAGATCGAATTTAGAAAACTCCCTTCGGGCTAGAGGAAGGCAGCCCAATGTGCCGGTGAGAGATGTGTTGGCTCGGTTAGACCTTGATTACATGTCCCAAATATATGTTTTCCTTGAAGCTATCGATGTTCGTGTGTGATTATCCTTATATCCTTATACCCTGCTTTTCTTCCTTTACGAGTAATTGGTCCGCTTGCTTTAATCAGGAGAACAAGTTGAAATGTAAATTCACAATAGATATACGAATAGATTTAAGAATTAAGTGTGTGTGATTATCAACATTGTAATAATTTCCTTATATCCCATCCTTTTCCTGAAAAATTATGTCACTCTTCTAAACTCGAGTCCACCGCGAGTAATCGGTTTCCCACATTACTAACCATAGATTTAAGAAAATTGTTTGTATATATATAGTTTTAAAAACATATTTAAGAATTCGGCTCCTTTAAACTTATGTAACTGAGCCTGTAAAAATAAACGAATTTAAAAAAAAAACAAAAAACCTGAAAGGATAATTTAATTTCCTCATAATTACGAAAACCAAAAAGCTAATATATTAGAAATACCATTTCGAATTTGTAGTGTGGATAGAATCGATTCAAATATCCACAATTCGCGCTATGAATCTGTCATTTATCGTAATATTCCCATTGATCGGTCATCGTTCATTTATCGCGAGCTACTAATTCAACATGGGTTGCGGCCTAATTAGCAGTGTGAATATTTCGGTTCTTGAGGGTATTCTAAACTCGCTCTAATCCAAAACTACATTCCCTTCGTTTCGCATCAGATTCGCTACCTATCCTAAGCTTTTTATGGCTTCGCTTACAGCCATTGTGAGATGAAGCTTTTAGTCGACCATTGTGCATCTCTGCGACGAACAGTTCATAAACACGAGTATCTTTTTGTATATTTAATTTTTTTTAAACTAACGATACTTTTCTTCTAGCTATTCTCCCCTTTATTCAATTAGGGATCCCTGGTTTGAGATCCGCAGCGGAAAATACCCCAACTGCCGTAATCTCGCAAAGTGACGCAAGCGCCAGAGGGAGAAATTTTCAGTGCGAGACTTTTCGCAAAATTGCATGTATAATCAGCATACGCGTACATTACGAAAGTCTGATCTGTACAAATTATGTACAATTGATGGAAATACATTGCCATCGGCTCGATTTTTGAAAAAATGCAGTTTTATTTAAGCTTTGTTACCAACGCCAGTTTGTTGTGGAAACAGCAACTTTTAATCGCTGTTTCCACAACCGATTGGCGTTCATCCATCAAAGTATGGGAGAATCTGTTTCCAAATATTTTCTACCACATGCCACCGTTAAGTGGAGCATGAGGTAGCATCAGGGAGAAGAGTTCTACACATTTTCCGTCATTGTAGTGTGTGTCGAGCGGGCCAACGTAGTTGAGAACCCGAATGTAACAACTATGGACAGCACCTTCTTTTCCAATCCCAAATGCAATTGAAAACATCCTTGTTGAGTAAGATAATGCCGTCCGAAATTATCCGATGTAAAGCAAATACAGTTTACGCGAGGATGTTCTGAATTTTGTTATAAGATGCGTTTCGATGGAGATTTTAGAAGAGTGCAGCTGTTCAACAAATCCGACATTTACCCTTCGATCTCTCAGCTTCAATTCATCCGAAAAAGACATTGAGCAAGTGAGGTAAGTGAACATCGTCAAGATGCTTTGTCCCTTGATTGATGTTGTTATTTGAAATTAGTTGTCCCTTCTCGTTCATTCTATGCCATCGGAGCGGATTAAAAATCACATCGCATCAGATTCAAATTACGTCACATTATAAGGGAAATGGCGCTTGCGTCACATCACAGTGGAAATGGCGCTTACGCCATTCCGTTTTCAAGCTTTTACGGGGTCATTTTTCCACATTTCTATAAAACTTCGCAGTCGTTTGAAAGGATTTGGTATTCTTTATCGATCTATAACATAAAAAGTAAAATGTCAATTTTGGCGCTTGCGTCACTTTGCGAGATCACGGCAGCCAAGGGGTCTACCATGCTCGTCAGCTAGTTCATAACATCTGGTTCCCCTCCTAGAAAGGATTATGCAGGGTGTGTAGAGAGCACCTAATTTGGAATTATATGCCTATATAGGCCTTTTCTAAATTCTTGTGAACCGTTTCGTAAATGTTTCTGTCCACTCTACCCTTGAGGTTCATTCTATCTTTTACAGAGCCGCTGGTCATATCAACGTCCCTAACATGAGCCTCTCCTTCTGCTACCACCTCGTGTCCGAACAAAATGCTGTAAGGAGTAAAACCCGTGGATGCGTGGGCCGTATTGTTTAGCGTATAATCAATTCCAGAAATTTTAGTATCCCAGATACGCTGATCAGTTTTTACATACGTCCGCATACATGCGTTTATGCTTCTTTTCAGGCGTTCCACCGAATTCTAAATATGTGACTTACGAAGCACGTTGCATTATCACTAATAATAACTTCAGGAACTGAGTATCGATGGAACCACTGCTCTTGGAGTATTTTTATGATAATTTCTGTAGAGATTTTCTTGACTGGTACCAAAATAATCCATTGGGAGAACAGATCCAATAGAACAAGCAAATGTACATTTCCTGATTTTGTACGAGGAAGCGACTGGATGAAATTCATGGCCAATATTTGGAATGGCTTTCCCCATAATCGGATGCTGTGAGATGTATGCTGGTTTGCATTCTTTGCAAACTTGACATTTTTGTACATAATTTTTGGCCGAATCAGCAATTTTTGGCCAGAAGTACTTTCCTTTTATTCGGTGCAGCAATTTCTCGTACCCTGTATGAAAATTTTCGTCGTGCTCCTTTCGCAAAATGAGCTTCCTTAATCTTTCTGGCACACAGATTTTCCGTTCAAACCTATAACCCAGGACATCGGTTTTACAAGGGATAAATTTAAGTAATTTGTCATCCTCGATTTTATAATCGATATAATCCTCAGGTGCAGCCTGAACTTTCTTGTTAAACTCGGCGTACCACCTGTCCTCTCTTTGAGAAATTTCCCCAATTTCCAAAGATCGTGACAAAGCATCTGGAATAATATTGTCTTTGCCCCGTATATGCCGGATTTCCAGATCGTATCCTTGCAATTCAATGCTCCATCTGCTTAATCTGGATGAGGGTCGCCATTTTCGTTTCATTATGTGAGTCAGTGCCGAGGCATGACTACCACAAAATGAGTACCCTCTATAAAAGGACGAAATTTTTCGACAGCAGACAATACTGCCAACCCTTCTTTCTCTGAAGCAGCATAAGACTGTTGTGCAGGGGAGAGCTTTTGGGAAAAATATGCCACAATTTTCTCCTCAACCTTACCTGAAATGCAGAAAAAATTAATAGAGAACTTGATGCGATGTTACAACAAAAAGTGATCGAACATAGTCAAAGCGACTGGTCCTTGAGTACAGTGCCAGTAGTAAAATCAACAGGAGAAGCTCGATTATGCTTAGACACGAGGCGATTAAATTTAGGGACTAAAAGCGATGCATACCCTTTGCCCCACCAAGATCGAATTTTGAGCAGAGTCGGAGCAAGTCTTCTTTAAGTAATTTTCGTGTACGATACAAACAAATCTAGCTCGCCTGTAGCGTGTGTCAAACCACGTTGAGCTCCAACATCGATGCATGCACACGTACATGGGAGATAGAAAGAGAGGAACGAATTCGTTTTGGGGGAAGTCACTTCAAAATGCAATGAGGACAATTTGACTGGGTTGAAAGAAATGATATAGTCGAGTCGGTAGAGGAAGATAGCGACTAAACGCCCGACTGACTGTTTAGTCGTTTTGGCGGAGAAACTGCGCGAAGGAGCCAGAAGTCATTACTAACTGAATACGGATATAGTCAGTCAGATAGTCAGCTGACTATCCTCAGTTGACTATGACTATGCAGAGCCCTGATGCTAGCACCTTACGTTTAACTTCACTCATAAGGTTCTGTACAACATTTGGCTGCAGCTTTTCCTAAACGGAAACTCATTTTTTCTCCATGTCTTTCTCATATCTGACTTCCATCCCAACCGTAGTGCCTGCTTCATAATAGTCCAATATTTTCCGATGCCAACGGAAAGCCAACGCGCGTGGCGAAGTGAGCTACGACTTTGGTCAGAGATTTTTTCAAGTCGAGCTCGACAAGGCAACTACTTTCATCACTGTGCGAAGTCTTTTCCGCTTCAAACGCTTGCCGTTTGGTCTGGTGACGGCACCTGAAGTATTTCAAAAGACAATAGACGGAATTATCAGTGGCTGCAAGAGAGCACTTAGGTACGATGTGATCGTCGAAGGGCTGGATCTAAATGACCACGATGAACTGTTTAACAAGGTGATGTAACATCCTGGTACGAATGAAGCAATAGAGAAATTTGTTGTTTTTTTCTTTCCGTGTGTCATCTTGTGGCTGCAGGTTCTATCTCGATTGAAAGATAGAGATGTAGAACTCAGTTGGGACAAATGGCAACTAGGGGTGGCTGAACTCGACTTTTTGGGACACAAAATTGCTCGAGACGGAATTATGTCCTCCAAAGTTAAGGCACATGATATATTGTCGTTTAGAGAACCTAGCAGCAAAGCGTAATTTCGTAGTTCCCTTGTGCTTATCAATTATGTGAATAAATATATTCCAATGCTGTCGAACCTCTGGGGAAACTTCTACACAAAGACTCCAAGTTCGAATGGAATGCGGAACATGTTCAATCTTTTCAAACTATCAAGGAACAAATTTTGTTTTTTTCTGTATTATAGTAATTTTCAACACTTTTGGCTGGTTCGTCACTTTAATTCCATTTCGGAAGAATTTTGGGAGTGAGAATTGAACTCGTGACATTTAGCGTGAGAGGTACGGATGTTATCACTACGTCTGATCGCCTCCTATCAAGGAAGAAATGGTAAATATCAAATGTCTAGGTTATCATAGAGTGGAAGACTGCACAGCAGCGATAGCTGATGTATGAGGATATGTAGATAGGAACTCGAACAAGTTTGATACAGATTTTGCGAATCAAAGTCATAACGGAGGGGAATCATCATCATCCTCGATGAGACAATGAGGCTTCGTCAGCATCTGGGTGTACAGTATCCGAGACCGCGATTGTCCCCCTCCGTATTTTGCCGTTCGTCATGATTTGGAGCCTTCTGCACTTGATACGTATGCAGTTCCTCCCGGTCCTTGACCCTCTAATCGGAACGTTACGTTACCTTGCTTTTTGGCCACATCCCTCACCGAAGCATTGGGATTCCTTTCTCGACACGCTTGTGATCCTGTTGGTATACCCAACCATCTCTGAACTCCAGACTGTTCATACGTGTTGGTGGAAAAGTCATTTTAACACTAAAACTACTGACTACTGAACTACTGAACTACTCTTAAAATCACTCATACTGCTTGTAAGCTGCATCTACAATTCAGACCATCACTCCTCATAAGTTCTTGATAGGGTTTTGATCTGGTAAACAATCTGACCAGTCCAGAATCTGAAGCCCCTATTCAATAAACCATGCATTGACTTTCCGAATGTTGTGAATTGATGCCAAATTACCCAATTATCACATTTTTTTTTGATGTGGAAACAGCAGTAAATGATTCGTTGCACTTCTATAGGTTGATTTGGTACCTTTAATTTAAGACGTAGTCCTACGTCAAAAAGGAATTGAATGAAAAAAATGAGGCATACATCCAGCGCCGACACCTGATTACGCCTGCTATCATACTACACATCGTCATTTTCTTTAGTTTCAATGAATACGGTTCGAACTCAAACGCAATTTCATTCGGAATGAGATAATTTTCTTCGATATAAGAACCTTTCATTTTCATTTGACGATTTAATAACATTGCTTAGGTTTGAAGAATTAAAGAAATGAACGTGAAATGAAACGAAGGTGAAGTGATATTCTTTTTTTTAACGTGAAGAGAGCGTGGCACTATTCTGAGCCCTCAGGCTCATTATTGTGTGACGATGTGTCAATTGAAGGGGAATTGTATGTACTGCTAGTGCTTCTATTTAGATGCACTATCGTTTGAAAACACTAGTACAATTTTCTTATAAGGTTTTCTCCTCTTCCTCGTGCACAATTTATGTTACTGTACTTTAACATCAATTTAACAATTCAATGTAAAGAAGATGAATAATTTGTTGACTATTGATATTAATAATTATTGGTTCGGGTGCTTATTACCACTTCAACTTTTACAACCCGTTTGAAGAATATTATATTCATGTAAGAAACGAGAATATTTTTGGAGTGTTAAAAGAGTCTTATTCACGAATTTCTGAGCAATTGAAAGAACTTCATTCAAAAGCTAGTGTTCCCAACAGTCACAATCCTACGCTTTCGTTTCTGCCTCCAGACATATACGTTTCTACTTTTTTCGAACTCGACGAAAAAAACCAAGAAAAAAAGTGCGAAGTCTGTGTAACTTCATAAAAAATCAACGCATGAAGATAATGTATGCCTCATTTTGAAGCTACATAGTTTGGAATATTTAACGAACACATTTTTGTATGAGTGTGTGTAGATGCAGTGGACATATCGGGAAGAAATGCAAAATCCATCTCTTTCTTTTTTTCAACTTTATGTAGACAAACATATTTTTTGTTAACCAACTATATAGCAAATTCAATTACCCTATAAACCAGCTTTTATTTGGTTCCTAGATCGTTCATGTAGGACCTTTCATACAGAGATATTTTTGTTTGAATGAAAAATTACCCTTTTGTTTTGCTGATGAATAATTAAATAAATAATTGTCTCACCGCAAACCGAAAGGTATTTTTGAAAACTCCTATAAATTCAGTACGAGGCTAATTTGTTGGTTTGACAAAAAAAATAAAATATTTGAAATATCGATTTTAAAAAGGTGCCAAAAACACGTTTTATAGTGTTTTAACCTTCGGTAATTTTGCAAAAATTGCCGTAATTTCTAATGTTTGGAATAAATTAGAGGAACACTCCATCGCGAACTGTTCCAAAAGCTAGAAAATGTTATGCGTACCCTCCAAATGAACGATTCGTAACTATCTTTATAATGACTTCAAAGACTTCAACATATTAAGTCTTGCAGAAGGACTCTAAGGACTTTCATGTTGGCTACTCGCTAGTTGAAACGAGAGTAGAATAGAAATCGCTAATGACACGTTTTAGACTCTACTGCCCATGATTGCATAGGAGACGTAATCGACAACACCATTAGTGTTGGAAAAACGCATTTTTGTTGTTTTTTGACCTACAAGCATAACCATGCAAATTTTCGATGAAATGATCTGTCCAGTTGAAGCATATTATCGGCAAAAAGAGGGCCTAGGTGATTTTGCGGATTATAACATATTTGAAAAACGCTTGTGTCTATTTATGCGGACAATCAATCGTTTCAATGAACATTTGTCCCCATAGCTAGACGTAATCACCAGGTTGCTCTGTTTGTAGCGTTAGTAGGTATTTACAATTCCGATAATAGTTAAAACGTCTCCGTCGGTAATTTCAGTTGTTATCGGATAAAATCGAAAAGGTTTGGAAGAAATTTAGTGAAATGTCTGGAAAAGGTGCTCTTGATTTGTTGCGAGTTTATGATCGCACTTTCTTCCAGAAGAATACTCTGGGATATGATAAGAACAGCAGGTTCGTGTTTTTTCCATTAATTGAATTTGTAAAGGTTATCTGCAATGTTGGTAATTTTAGCAATATGATTTACCGATATCACAATCAATCGCATAAAGATGGTGGAGTGACTTACTCCGCCGGTATCAGTAAATTCTGAATATGTGGAATAATTCAATGTTGAATCCGAGGAGTTAATGCTAAGAACCAATATTATTTCAATTTTACTACTGCTCTGATTGTTTCATTATCTACTCGAAGATTCAAATGCAGAAATTTAGGTAATTATAACATTTAAAAAAACACAATTGCTTCTTTTCGTTCATCGCAGTGCAGTGTACAGAAAATAGTAATTATATGAGCAGCGTTTCAATGGTTTCTTATATTCATCTATTAGGAAACACTAAGTAATAAGACACTATCGTGACAGACATGTTTAGACTCTACAAATGATGTGATGCAAATGTAGTTTTAGCTTATAGCACATAAAGGGTGTGTCACATCAAATTGCATCACGGAAAAAACGCTGTAGAAATTCGCCCAGTAGACCGATCCTTTTGAAAATTTTAGACAGTAAAATAAAAACTATTAAACAACTTTTGGCATTTTCTTTTTATTCATACTTCGAGCCCAAGCCCGTATGCTCGCACCTTCCTCTTTACCCCGTCCATAAGGTTCTGACCAACGTCAGGTTGTAGTTTTTTTTTTTAACAGAAATCCATTTTCTCTTGAAGTCCGCCTCCGATTTGACAACTTTTGGGTTCTTCCGGAGGGCCTGCTTCATAATCGCCCAATATTTCTCTATTGGGCGAAGCTCCGGCGCGTTGGGCGGGTTCATTTCCTTTGGCACGAAGGTGACCCCGTTGGCTTCGTACCACTCCAACACGTCCCGTTGAATAGTGGCACGAAGCGAGATCCGGCCAGAAGATGGTCGGGCCCTCGTGCTGCTTCAATAGTGGTAGTAAGCGCTTCTGTAGGCACTCCTTAAGGTAAACCTGCCCGTTTACCGTGCCGGTCGTCACGAAGGGGGCGCTCCGCTTTCCGCAAGAGCAGATCGCTTGCCACACCATGTACTTTTTGGCAAACTTGGATAGTTTCTGCTTGCGAATCTCCTCCGGAACGCTGAATTTGTCCTCTGCGGAGAAGAACAACAGGCCCGGTAGCTGACGAAAGTCCGCTTTGACGTAGGTTTCGTCGTCCATTACCAGGCAATGCGGCTTCGTCAGCATTTCAGTGTACAGCTTCCGGGCTCACGTATTCCCCACCATGTTTTGCCTTTCGTCGCGGTTAGGAGCCTTCTGAACCTTGTATGTACGCAGGCCCTCCCGCTGCTTGGTCCGCTGGACGAATGAACTTGACAAATTCAGCTTATTGGCGACATCCCGGACCGAACTTCTCGGATCACGTCTAAACTGCTTAACTACGCGCTTGTGATCTTTTTCACTGACGGAGCATCCATTTTTGCCGTTCTTCACCTTCCGGTCGATGGTTAGGTTCTCGAAGTATCGTTTTAGTACTCTGCTGACCGTGGATTGGACAATTCCCAGCATCTTACCGATGTCCCGATGTGACAACTCCGGATTCTCGAAATGAGTGTACAAGATTAATTCACGACGCTCTTTTTCGTTCGACGACCAAATTTACTAAAAATTGACAGTGAAGCATGGCCAACGTGATCTATACACTCTTATCTGATTATAAGCGAAAGCTGAATATATAATTCCTAAAAATTAAATTTCTACAGCGTTTTTTCCGTGATGCAATTTGATGTGACACACCCTTTAATACTGACAATTGTTGATTTTCGAACGATGTATGAAAGCTGTATGGAACTACGTCTGTTATGCGGACAAACAGTGATTTTTCGGAAACGTTTTTTCAAAATCGCTCAAATGTTTTCGAACAGAAAATATTTGCTTTCATTTTGAGCAAACGTATTACATTGTGTAGAATGCGAGATAGCAAAAAAGTCGATTTTGTTCATTTTGTCGTTTACGTCTCCTATACAAACATGGGCAGTCTAGCCCTGTGCACTTTTTGTGCAAAGGTTGAGTTTAAATTGCAAATGTTTCCCTATTTTTTAATGTTCTTTATACCCTTATGCATTGTTCATGTTCTGAGCAATTAACTGATTGGTCCATGACATCATGTTGAATAAGGTTGTTACGATATTTTTCGACGAGAACAAAATCCAATGAATTTCGCTTGCTGCTGTTATTTTTCGCGACTCACAAACAGTTTAAAGGAACTCGATAATCGATAGTCAAATCTGCAATTCTCATAACATTCATAACATTCTAACATTCTAATCGAATCAAATTTTAAGATGATTGAAGCCTCCACGATACAAACAAGAAAAGAAACAAAAACTTCACAACGTCCCAATGTACTTAACCCGACCCATATACGTCAGTGAGTGTTATCTAGGTGAACGAAAAGCTAGCTAGATACTCAAGGAAGGGTAGTCAGATTTTTTTTTGTTTTAACGCTGCTATCCCCTACGATTTTCTACTCTACATACTTTTGAATCAATCATTGTATGTCGCAAACAGATTTGATTTTCGTGTGTCAGGTAATTGAACCACCAACAACAGTACCACACTTGCAACACAATTTGCATACATGTAGACCGCAAAGTGTTGCTAGCAACATCGATCCAGTGAAAATCCAAATTCCAAAATTACAAAATTACAATCTGAGATAAAGTTGTTGTTTTCCTTTAATTGGTCTTTTTTGAAGCTACAGTTGACAGCAAATTAACAGCTGAAGGAATTGGATTTGCAAAAACATTATCACATATTTTTTGACACTCGTAACACAAGATTATTTTTTTTCAACAAGCGTAAATTAAATCAGTTATAAATTATCCCCTTTTCGAGGCACGCTCCATCCATTGCGCCATCCCAGGCTGCAACCAGCTCATCTCAACCCGGATCAATTTGCCCTAATGAAAGGAAATTAATACAGCCAAAGGGGCATTCCTTCGCTACAATTCGGCGATACAATCAGAACAAATGGGTTCGGAGGTAAAATGTACGAAATCGATTACGGGTGGTTGGGAAGTTTTGTCTGGAATTACAATTGCATTACACGAATCGTATCTCTCTTTCTGAGTTCTGCCCATCGAAGAAGGGTCCCCTCGGACGGAGCCTCGTGAAGGAGGAGAGAAAGGAGTGAGCACACCCTTCTATGTACTGAATCATAAATAATCTCATAAATATCAGAAAAGATAATCAAATTACACTGAGAACAAAACTGTTGATTAGGGAGGACGGAAGAAATTAATCGAGTTTTATGGGTGTTTTTTCCCCAACGGGATTGCATTACAGAATGTTTGTTCATCATACGTATAACCAACTTTTCTAAACATTTCCTTTTCTTTCTATTTCAGGTAAAAACATTGATCTGGTTCCCGTTAACTCGTAAGAAAAAATCAATATCGTTTGCTAAATATAAAACACTTATCCCGCAAAATTCAAAGCGGAATTAAATATACGATTAACATTCACACAACCAAAAAAATCCCATCGACCGGACCAAATATGGAACTTCATAAAATCCATGCTCATGTCATCGAGCCTCGACGTCAAGGGGAAAAACGAGTCACATAAAATTCTATAATTTTCTTAGTCCCCTTTTCGGCGGTACTTTCTTCTCTCCGGGATGCTGCTGCTTTTTCCACTCTCTTTATGTACCCTACCGTAAGCCTCCGACTCACATTATTATTATTATTGTTATTAATTTTTATTTTCCATTTTCTCCGGCTGGAAGTACCTTTCATCTGGAGGAACAAAAAAAATGCTATCCCCGCACACTCTCTGACACACTTTTTTTTCGGGTTTCCGACAAAGATCCATGGTCCATGAAGCAGCGTCTCGTATTTTCTCCGGCGAAGTGAACACATAAAAACATACACACACGTAAAATGAAGAGAGGGATGGGGTACGGACAATTTTGAAAGCGCTCGAATGTGAAAATATTTGCGGACGAATGAGGATTACCTCGGTTGGTGAGTAAGATCGACGGCCCCAGTCGTCCTGCGGGAGCGGCCTTTATTTCGGCGTGGATAGAATGTATTTAATCCGGGGACAGTGCCGGAAGGACGAATTTGGATACACAGTAATTATGTTTTGTACATACTTGAATTCATGAAATGATGTAAAATTGTCCTAAATCACACAAAAGTTCAGAGACTTGGCTTCTCCAAAGTGTTTTCCGGAACGAGTATCAGACAGTATCAGACGTGCAAACTTTTTTTTTTTTTTGCAAACCATGGGTTGGTTGTGTCCTCCGTCATATTCCGTCGGATCATATTGTACATATACGTCGGTGGCCGGCTTAACGGGATTTGATAATGGGTAATATACTACATAGACCATTCGCGCTGCATGAATGGAACAAAGAACAGAAAAAAACACACATAACGAGATGATGGCAAACAGAGGAAAAAATGATTTTAATTATATTTCCCGACTTCCTTTGTTCTGACCAGAGCCGAAGGATGATTGTCGTTCGTATAAAGGATATTACACGCGAGAGAGAGCGCTCATCTTTGCTGCCTTTCGTGTCCCCTCTCGGGAAACGAAACATAAAAAAGTGCCGGGCTGCCTGGGAATGATGACTTCTTGCGCAATATTAGAAGGTTCCCGCCGTTTCCTCCCCCGTTCCGTCGTTGTCGTCGGTAGCGTAGTGGTTGTGGTTTGTGGAAAAGTTGGGCAGGAAAAATAAGAGCACATGTGGATAGTAAAACACCCTCGAGAGCAAGTTGATAGCAAGCGGAATTTATTAGGTTTTGTAGAAATATGATATGAAAATTTATCTCTTCATGCCTCGGTGAGGCTTTTTATACATTTAGCTGCTAATGTGCAATGGCTCCAATGTTTGTTATTACATTTGCAGAAGCTTTCGTTTGTGTATGATTCGATTTAGTTCACTCTGCGATACAAATGGACATAGAAGGTCTGTCAATATTTGTTCTCTCCATTCGAACATTAGTACTGCCAATATTTCAACATGTGGACCTGTGAAGGGTCTCCAAAAACTGCATTTTTTATTGTTAGACCTATCGCAAGAAAATGTTTACCGAGAGAGTATATGTAAGAGTAGTTTATGATACTTATAGAAAACTATAAAAATAATAATAAGCAACACATAGCAAAATACATTACTTTAATAATCGATAACTCCACATTGTTATTTGAGAGTATTTGTATTTGAAGCTACGACTTTAAATGATAGCTTTTCGAGAATGTTGATTTTCGTTATACAGGGTTTTCAATAAGTTCGAATATAAATTTTCATCGTTGTGTAGGTGCGCACCATGTGTATTCTGTGTATTGGTATGTGTGTCAGCTTTAGCCTCATATATAGGGTAGCCGACGCGCATGGTGTCGACTTGCTGTCATTTGTTGTTTGTTTAACGCCCACGATGAATGAGTATCGCAGAAAAGAATATTATGTATTTTCATTTTTTAACACATTTTTAAAGTGTATTCGAACTTATTGAACATCCTGTACAGTTAAACACTTATTATGCTATTCCATGATGAAAGGGTCAAACAGTGTAGAACTAATAAAAAAAATCACAGGAGCGTTGTGCGCGAGACACGACCGCATAATTGACGTAGGATTACGTTAGGCTATCTGTTGTATACTGATATTGAACATGTTTGAAAAAGCTTGTGGACTTTCCAGTCAGACCTGAGCTGCTGGAAGCCATTATGAGGACTAGTTGTACCTTGGGTACATCTAGATAAAAATTATCGATTCATGAAAACACACTCAGTAACTGTCTGTTTTCAGAAATTTCGGATGCTAGGATTCACCACAAAGTTTTGGATATAGTTAGGAAAACACTCGTAAATATAATATTAAAATATATATATATTGGTAAAAAATTCTAACAGAGAAAAGGAGGAAAAACAGGAAGTGGGTTATATCTGTGGTATAACCGCAAGGTTGACGTGAGACTATCGTTGATTTAGTGATCATTTGTTTGAAGTTGCATCTGAATCAATTCTCAATGAATGGATGAAAGAATAAATTGCAAGATTGGTGAAAGTTCTTGTAAATCTGTGTAAATCTGTGAGCAGATGAGTATATGCATGAAATTATCATACATATTTGGAAAACTTCAATTGAACTCTTTCGAAGTTGTGAAGTGGTCCTGAAAAGAACCTGTTTGGTGTTATGTGGACCTGAAATGAATTATTGCCGGATGGTTTGATTGGGGAGCCCATGTGCGGATCTGAAAAGAAACAATTGGTGTAAATAAAGTCATAACAAGATCTATAGATCACGAAGAATGAATGCGTTTCTCCACCCGAATATCACTCAAGTATGCTTTTTGTCCGCCATTTAATCGAAAGAAGGTGCGGCTTACTACGGCAATTTGGAAGGCAAACTAGAGGCGAATGAACTCTCTGAGTTTGAAGCTTTCAGCGACTGAGCAATAATCGATTGAAAATTAAATGATTTTCGCGATGCGAAACATTTTCTGTTGCGCGCGCATCCAATATTGGATATGAAAATATCCTACTGATGGGGAAGAATAATCTTCAGAAGCTTTCCTGCTAATTGCACTTGATGGGAAAATCACAAAACCAAAGGTATTTGATCGCAGTATTATATGGATTGAAAACATTAAAATAAACTATTTCGCTTGAATGTAATTCCAAGAGGAACTGACAGATTATATTTCAACAACGATGACATCTTTCCGGATTTTTTTCTATACTGGATAACAAACAAATCAAAAAAGTTGCGCGCGTGTATGTGTTTGTGTGGCGGCTGCTCCAATGCCTCAAGCGGAACCAATTTTCGATGCTGGTACTTTCTTGATCGCCTTTTCAGTGGCATAACTCTCCTTCTGATGGATTCCCGTCTGGCCTAAGGTGCACAAACAGGCTCTTAGTGACACCGTTCATCAGCGCTTTCGTGATGAACGAAGTTAGCTTTACCACAACAGCGAAAACATGCTCCAATCGTTGATAAATTATAACTGAGTGAATTTCCGAGCGGCGCTTGCTTATACACCGATTGGTGATTTCAATAGCCTGTTTTGAAAGCAATTTTAAGGTTATTGAAACAAGTTTTTGGATCAAAAAGTAACAAGTATATAACTCTCGGTCTCTGGCGTAACGCTTTCGTTTTCGAAACTTTGATTTTACACCCCGGTATAGAAATGAAAGAATCCTACGTCAAAAACATTTACTTTTTTTATCCCATCTGTTTATTTTATTGGGCTCATTTAGTAATTCAGCTGTTTTTATCTCACGATAATTTGTTGTATATTACACAGTAGCCATTATAGGTGTAAGAGTATTCCTATCTAATTGATACGCATTTGTATCTATTGCACAATAGCCGTTTAGGCGAAAGAGTATTCCTATATTACATGTCGCGTTTTTCGGCGTAAAAATATTCCTATTGTTCTAATGTTCACAGTTGGGCTATACACAGCGAGACTGTTGATATGAGGCTTCCATTGTTGTGTTATTAATAGTATCAATTACCAGCAGACCGTTATGTGTGCGGTAAGGGACTAAGATTACCGTCACATGATGATTCTTGCGTGAACGTAGTAGCTAGAATAACACACAAAGATGGTCAATTGAGGGCCCTGAGTTATGAGCTCATGATTGTTCGCTTAGTAGCGAACACGCAACCAACTAGGTTGCGAATACCCCCTAATAGCCTTTGAATAGACTTGAATCAAACAAAAACAACACTAACGGCTTGAAAACACTAAGAGTACTGTCTCACTTTAAACTCTAACCTCTAGCCTCTAACCAATTTTTGTTCTTTGTTCTTATTCCATAGACCGTTCCATGTTAATTTTGTTGTTGTGTACAAGCAAACCTGTTTTTGTGCATTCGCATTTCGTGCAATCCCTCCTTGTGTGACAGTTTTCGTGTGATTTTATTGATTGTGCTATTTGTTTGTGTGATTCAAGTCTCGATTTCATGATAAAATCGCACAAAAAGAGTCACCCAAACGAGGAATTGCACAAAAATGGTTTTGCCTGTATGTACCAGGCTCATATACAATTGCATCTAAATCTCGCAGAAGCATCTAGGTATCTAAATCCATAGATCTTGAGCTTGAGCTTAAGCTTGGGTAGACTGTACAATTCGTAGTTGCTCTCCGTGATTAACCTGAACCAACCAAATTGTCCAAAGAACACACAGAATGACGCTTGGGACTAGCAAGTCATTCTCGTTGTGCAATTTTCGGTGATTCGAGCTTCAAATGGTAAATAACGACGGCGGCCATGTCCTTACAGTCACCAGGGGAAGGGAAGGAATGTTAGTATGATATTCGCCGCCCGAAGGCCAGACGGGTCGCCTCTATAGCGTGGTTCCCTAGCGTTTATTATGGAAGGGATAGTTGTTAGTGGGAATGATTATGAAAAATCAGGATTCACTGCGGTAAGTGATGTGATTCTAAAAACGTGAACTCTCAACTATTCGGCGAAATGAGATTTGAAGAAAATATACATTCTTATCCGACCGGTCATGCATTTCGTTATTCATTGTGCGTAGTACATAGATATTTTTCCTGACCTGAGAAGGTCATAAAAACTCCTTTAAAAACTCTCGATCTATATATTTTATTCAATCGCGGAGACCAAGGTTATTTTTGGCAACTTGAGAAGGTCGCTAAGAAACCCTTTTAGTATTCATTTAATCGACGATATATTCTTAACCTGATAAGGTCACCGAAGAAATTCTATTCAACTCGCTAAAACCGACTATGTATATCGACCACTCGATGAAACGAAAATCTCATGTGTCATAACACGCGGTATCCTGAGAAGGAAATCCTGTAAAACTAATTGGACTGGCTATATATTCCATTATTTATCACATGTACTTTTTCGAAAACCAATCGCGACAGCGGAGAGTTAACTGTAGGAAACCTGAGAAGGTACCGAAAGAACCCTTCTGAAAACATTCGGCACGGCGATATAATTTGTTATTCCTCGCGCGTGCGATTTGTAGAACTCTAATCTCGACGGCGGAGATTCTAAACTCTAATAAGGGACTATTAAACCCCTTATTAAGCCTATCCCATTTGTAAACTCTCTAGGATTTTCTTTCTATAATGCTAAAGTTAAGTTTATTTGTTTCAATGCCTACAACAAAATCAGCATAATAATTTGAAAAGGGAATACTACTTGATCCACTATTATTTTTATTTATACGGTATATACGAAGTATACGGAAAAAATTAAAATAATTTTACTAAAAGTTCAGTTTCTTCTATTGGACGCATCCATGGAGACAAGCTCTGGCAAAGCGACAAAAATGATTTGAAAAAATCATAACCTCAAACGAAAACAACACCTTTTCGATTTTGTTATGTAAAACATCCTCAGCTTTCAAAAAAATAAAAAAATTAAAAATATAGCGCCCTTGGTCCCGAGCTTATGTAAACTTTAAATATGAATATAATAAATAATTACAAAATTAACATTCGATTTTTTTGCAAGTATACTATTTTTTCAAAAAAATACTAACTAATTGGATTTAATTTAATGTGATGATTATCTAAATCGGTTAAGTAGTTGAAAAGCTATGAGTTTTTGAAAAAAAAGCCATTTGTGGAAAAAAATGGACGAAAAAAAAAATTT
Organism: Toxorhynchites rutilus septentrionalis; assembly: GCF_029784135.1. Lineage (NCBI taxonomy): Eukaryota > Metazoa > Arthropoda > Insecta > Diptera > Culicidae > Toxorhynchites > Toxorhynchites rutilus. The sequence continues at coordinate 47,543,939 of NC_073746.1, read as the reverse complement.
CAACTTAGAAAAAAGGCGCTGTATCGATTATTTCAAGAGATAGAGAAACACTTTGTTCTACAAAGATGTCTCAAATAACTGGTACCACAACATAGTCGAACTATATTTCTATAAATATAAGAAAGTTATATTTTTTAGTCATCGACAATTTTGGTCACCCTATTTTTGATAACATGAAAATGAACGCTCTGTTATATGTAACAACTTTGTCGAAGACAGTTTTTGTCTAGAGAATAACTGTCGAGCTCTAAATGCCAATTCCCACTTAAATGCACCTCCTGGACCATTGTGCATTGTGACATTACATTTTTATTCGATCCGAAGCTAGATTCTATACGAATGCCTGACATGCCTGAACATAAAAATCAAATAATGATATACAACAAATGAGTCATTAAACATGGTGACCATTCCTTTTTTTTTCTTAATTTTTGGGATCGAGAAAAAATAATTTTTCTCAATGCAACTGGGGAAAACCCCTTTCCGGATCTTTCCGCACTCCAGTTCGATTTTTTGAAAGTAAATCAAACCATATTTTATTGATTTCTCCACCGTCAGCCGGAGAACCTCTTCAGCCGCACAAGTAGCGACTGTCCCAACTGTCGCTTTGATTTATCAGTATTCCAGGCGCAGCGAAATAGAGACGGCTGCTTATGGTTTTCACGACTTGGGTGATAGTCCTTGCGGAAAGGCTAGTACATCGCATGGTTCACAAACCAGAGGGAAAAATAAAATAAAATAAATCCGGAAAATGCTCATTTTCTTCGGTGCACATTAGCGCACGGGGTGCGTTCCCCCTTCCCCTCCGTATGTCTTTGCGCCGGCGGAATCACTGAAAATGGAAAATCAATACAAAATAGAAGAAAGTTAAATAAAATACATGTACGGTATCGGCGCGTCTCTGTGCAGCCCCCACGGTTTCCACAACGCTGAACCGAAAGAAATCGCTGGCTGACACACGAAAAAAAAAGCGAATTGCCATCTCCGGAATCGAAGCAGCAATTTTTACCCATCCTCCAATTTTATCGATGGATCTTTATGTATTTTCATTAAAACACAATATATGCTAACATCTTTGCGCTCATACCCGACTGCTAAGAATGCTCCATCCTTTTCCGCTTACTGCTCCTCGAAAGTCCTTCGGAGTCTTGGTCCCCGACGATACACAGTCACTTCGTTTGGCACATGGTCCCAGATAAAAACAGAGAAGCGACGTCTTGAGCTTCCCATCTACATCCATTTAGTGCTTCTACTTCTTATGCTTTGTTTGCTCCTCTAGGTACCTTGCTCCTTACTCCTTACTTTTGACTATTTTCTCCTCAGATCGGGATAGCCTCGAAGCGTAAAGAGTAAGAGCGAACGAGTCTCAAGTATGTATGTTTTACAGGGCACACAACACATGCCGTCCGTGCATATACGGAACGATATTTGCGTTTTAAATCCATTTTTTTCTTCCGTCTTTTCTCTTAGCTACCCAAATCACCCAAAGCCACCCAGGACCACGTCTGCCACGACGAGGACGACGGGAAAACCAAGGGAAAAGCCGGGCGGGTGGTGAAGTGGGTGAAGTTCGAACTGAACCAATCTCATCTCACTGCCAACCCAAGCTTGTTGGCACATCTACATGTGCATTTGCATGTGTTCGTACCGAGCGGAATTACGTGTACAAAATTTCCACTTTCTTCTCAATTCTTTTATTTCATTTTATCCGAGGATACACACGGGTTGTGGGATGCGGTGGAAGGTTTCTTTTCTTTTTTGTTCAACAAGGAATCAGGGGCCGAGGAGCGCCTCATCACAATTCCTCCTCGCCCTTGAATGGCATTTTGTTAAGAATGATCTCCCGGCAATCGGCAATATCTTGTCTCTGTCGTAGTCGTCGGTCATCGGTTTCATTATTGAAAATTTATTCCGAGAAAGAACAAGTGTTCCTTTCGCTTGTTTTGTCACTGAACCTTTCCAGAGAGGCATATACATTTCAAGAAACCCCGATACATACCGGGAGTATCTTGTCGAGTTTGAACAAAATTGCGTTATCTTAAAATCGGAGAGAGTTTTCTGGTGGACTTTCTATATTTCACCAAAAGAATTGTACTGGAGAATATTTGACAAGACATGGAATTTTCATTTTCCATTTTCCAATGTTAGGGTAACTCCAAGTATGTCTTATTGAGCCAATTTGTAATACAACTAATGATGGCCTTGGAAGCTACTTCATTGTTTAACGGTGTTTACTTCATTCAATTTTTTTTTTTCGTTTCTGTGACTCTCAGTTTTTTGCAAGTACTACCCAAACTCACATTTTTCATTTATTTTTTATATTGTAAAACTAAGCATCAGATTTACAGAAATCATATATTATGTATGAACACTTAAGCTTAGGCATCGATCTAAAATGTATTTATAAAATTCAGTGGATAGATTTTCGGATGACCTTTAAAAAAACTGAGGCAAAATGCTGCGCATGAAATTGGCATCTCGTTTCGTCGTCTAGACTGTCGAGACTCCATGTAACATCGTCGAAGGTAAACAATCCTACTTGTGCTTTGATTTTACAAACAATCAGAACTTTCTTGGCTTTCGACGCAATTGCTCCTGGTTCCTTCTCCCATAAGAAGCATATTTTTGGCGATTGTACGCACGGTAAGATGATTAAGTAATGACCGTGAAAGGGCCACTTATGAGCAGAATTAGTGATTATTAGATAAACATGTGACAGAAGTAACAAAAAGTTCGATGCCTGGAGCAAATACCTCGACAGCTGTACGTTAGCTTTCACCGCACATCGAATACAATCCCTTGTTCATCGGAATTGATGAACATGTCAAATGACAAGTCTGACGGAGACCATACTGAACGTCATGGAGACCATAACGCTTCCGTTGACACATCATATAAAGGCCTTTGAGACGACGCTTTTGCCCTTATTTATTTCTCTAACAACCGAAGAACGTCAGCCTTTGAATTGTTTAAAACGAATTTTAATAAAGTGAATTAGAAAGTACACCCAGGTTTTTTTTACGCGGTTTTGTTTTGCGCGGTTTTTTTACGCGGATTTTCCAATTAACGCGGTTTTTTTACGCGGATTTTCCAATTAACGCCATTTTTTTTACGCAGTACCCGTAAAAAAAGTCCAGTGCAATATCACATCTCCCCCTCAGCTCACATTTTTCTCTTATGTTCCCTCAGAGCATATTACGGTAATTAGTGCTTGTAATGGAGCTTAGCGCTTATGAAGGAAATTAGTGCTGCACCTTATCACGATTCTTACGTGGATTTTAGGTGTTAGGTAACGGGTAGCTCAGCGGGCTGTACAACGGGGAGGGGTTTTTACGGGCAGCGATTCGTGAATGGGTTTCCCTGTCTACTTAGCTCTGGACGGTCGTCCAACAGTGGTACTGCACGTGTCTCGGCCAGGCGTCCCAAAAGTACTGCATTTTCATTACAGTCGGTGTGAAATAAAATCGAGACTCACTGTGTGCGCGCTACATTCGCATACAAGCGACAGAGCACGAATGAATAAAATAAACCTGTGCTATAGCAGTCGGTGCTTCGTCGAATTTGTCTGATTTGTCGGGCCCGATCGTAGTGAGCCAAACGTACTGTTCATTTTCCATTTTTTCGTGTCTGCTTCTCCATTAATTCTGTCGCTGTAACAGTCGCTCACGATGCGATGAATATCATCGGTTTACCCGAGTTACTGTCAAATTTGACTGTCGCAAGAAAAATGTCATGACCAAGAAATCGCGATCGTAAGACAAGCCTTTATTTTATGCGTTTGTGCTTTTTCACCAGTACGCTCTAGGATGTGGTTGTGAGCACAAGTTACGTATATACAGAGACAGCCGATTCAATTTTAGATCGGCTGTATCGAGAATGATGTACTGTTGGGATGGCCGAATCAAGATAGGTACACAAATGAGCAGCAATTCATAGGAGAAAAAAGCACGGATTCCTTAATGATTCTAGGCGAGAGTTTCTTTGTTAATATATTGATGACATCGGGAAATACTCAGTGATGGGAATGTTTAGATTTATCCTCCAAGTAGGAAGCCAACTTTAAACGTTCGAAAACCGATGGATTTCAAACAGGCTCAGTACAATTTTTTTTAGAGGCGAACCAGCCCAGGAGGCTGAAAGTCTCTTCAATAAAGAATTAAAAAAAGGACATATTTTTTATTATGTATGGTCCTCATGACCTAATGGTTTGCGTGGCGCTTGCCACGGGGGCTTCGAGTTCGATTTCCGTTCGGGTCAGAAATTCCATCCGAACTACCCGCACCACTACCCCCAGCTTCACTCTCATCTGGCCATGCATTTGCATCCGCGAAACTTTCATCTACGCTAATTCCACCCACAACACTTCCTCTCGCATTTCTTTTAACAGATTCTCCCCTGTTGCTCACACTGCTCACTACTCACAATTCGGAATATGCTGCAGAATTCACCAGAAACTGAAAATTATCTTCCGTTTCAAAGCCTACAACCAAAGCGAATGAGAAAATGAATAAAATACTGGTGAATAAAGAACACACTTTTGTAAGCGAACGACGTTGCATAATATATACAAAGACACCCGACATCATCAGTACGAGGGAAAAAAATTATTCACGACAGTAGCAATGCATTTACGATTGCATTCTGAATCTACAAACAACATGACTAGTTAGCAACCAGGCCTGTCGCAGACGAATGAACAAAATACTCACATATGGAAATGCAGCCGTGTACAGCACACGACAGTAAATATAAATGTCGCACGACATTTTCACTGTGTGATTGTCGTTAATAGATTGATCTAACGACTGTTACGGGCCAATGATGGTGACAGTCGTCAGAATACAGTCGTGGTGCGGTACAATTGGTACCCCTGGTCTCGGCAGTAGAGTGTACAAATCATTTTCCAATTAACGCTGTTTTTTCTACGTGGTTTTTTTACGAGGTACGTATCCCCCGCGTAAAAAAACCTGGGTGTAAATAAAATGAAATTGCTTACCGGATAGTTTTCGCGTAGTGCTACTATCTCCTACCATTGCCGCCTTGGTGTCCGTGAAAAAGGAGTACTTACCTAGTGTCTGCCCCGCTGTTCACGCTCTGCTATTGCTAATAAATTAGCTCTCTCATTGTAGGACTCGTACGATGAATTTAAACTGTTCTCTAATGAAATAAATCGTTTATATAACATGCATAACCAGTTTAATATTAAATTTACAGAAAAGTGGACTGCAAACAGTGGCCTTTTCGTTTGGAGAGTTGACACTGATAACGACAGTAACAAAGATAGAGAATGATTTTCAAAAATCACACTATCAGTTCACAGAGACCGACGACGGCCAAACGGAAAGGTAATTGTCGGTCCCCTATCGGTCGGAGCTCAACCAGGGTTGCCGTGATAAAATCTATGGTTTTGGTCTCAAAAAAGCTTTTTATCTTATTTTTTCTCAGAAAATCTGTATTGAATTTATAAATAAAATTTTGAGGTATAATTTTATCTTTAGCATCATTGAATGGCTGTAATAAAAATACAATGCTTCATTGTGGTGTAATGGAAGTTTACACAGTTACAATGCTTGTTTACATTGCGATTTGTAAGTAGCTTTATTACAACAATTATAATAACACAATAAGGTAACAATTCAAAAATAGGAGAGCTCTCAACGATTGGAAAATTGTCATAAAGTTGCTTTGAAGCCACATCCTTGAGATTCAGGTTCTGATAGAACTTCTTAATTCTGAATAAATAATTCGGATACGTTTTTATTTGGCTTTATATTTTTCTACTCTCAACCAGCTCAATAACTTCTGTTTCTACAGCTTCAAAACCGACCTGTGGCTCTTCAGATGCTGTTAAAATTCCACATAAGCTTTTCTTTTGTCGTAATTGAACCTCTCTAGATGGATTCCAGTGGGAGCCGTTTTGAGCATGTAATGTGTTTTCAATGCTTTCTAATATTTCCTGAATTGAGTTAATTTTATTTGTTCACTTTGGGCACTTTGGGTTTAAAGATAACTATAAACGTGAAGATCGCTATGCGTTTTACTAACACGGACTAGACCGATTATCTCTATCACTTGCAAATAACATGTATCTCCCTTAAATGGAATACGTATTTGAAACAGAAAATATCATTGCCCCCTAGAACCATCTCATGTCAAATTTGGTTCCATTTACTTGATAAGTTCTCGAGTTATGTGACATCTACTCCTTAGAGAATCACTTAGTCGAATCACAATAAAACATTTCTTGCCTCCTAAAATCTCCATATGTTCTCTAGCAATGAAATTATGTGAGAAATGGTTTACTCATTTCGAAAGTTTTTCTTTCAATTCCGATCGATGAAAGACGCTTTGTATGTGGTGGGATCAGTCAAAATACAAATCTAAGATTGGTTTATTACACATGCTTATTTCAAACCGTTACATAGGTTCTTTTGCATGAACAAACGACTGCGGGGCGTTTTCTTAGCGACATTGGTTGCGTGTACGCTCACTAAACGAACGATCGATCGTGAGTTTAACACTCAGGGCCCTCAATTGACCATCTTTGTGTTGTTATAGAATAACTAAGTCACGGTCGGAGTCCTGGCCTCTCTCCATCCATACAAGCTCTTCTTGCAACAAGGAACATCGGGCTGTTATGTTATTAATAACACAACAATGATTATATCAATAGTCTCCGTTGTCTGGTCCAACTGAACGATGGAACAGAAGGAATACTCTTACGCCTAAATGGCTACAGTGTAAATTACCATATGTATAGAAACGATGAACATTCAACATGTACACGATTCAATTCGGCTCTGTTATAGCCAAAATGCTTAAGAGCCCAAAGAAATAAATAAATGGGATAAAAAAGATTGTGTTCTTATAATATCACTTGCTGACCCGGCAAACGTTGTTTTGCCATAAAAATTATTTCTAGTGAATATGTTGGTTGTTAAATAAAAAATAACTAATGTATTTTTGTCGTAAAGTAGACAAATTAAATGAAGAATATCGATATAAGTTTCGTTGTTGCAAATGTATTTGTTGATCTTCATCGAACCACAGAACTCAATATTAATATAAGCATTGAATGTTTTGCTCAGCTGAGGCGAGTATGGCACTGCCGAACGATTTTCCATGTCAATGTCTGCGTTGTTAATTTTTATGAATGATTGTCTGTCTCTATCAGTTTTTAGTCGTTGATATATTGGACATCCATCTAAGGTTGCGGTCGTGTCGTTGGTGAAATCTTTAAGAAAATGCATTGTACATTTTCCATCTGCCATGCAAGGTTATTAAAGTTTTAGATTACCGCACGGTCATTAACCATGTTTGTGGAAACAATATCGAACAATCACCTGACCTGACCTGGAAGCCTGGAAGTTGTTGAAATTTGAATGAAAATTTTTATTCGATGTTGTTTCATTACTTAGACATAGTCCTGACCCTAACTTAATTATTTATCTATTGATCTTCTTACATTTCAACCAAAGTATCATTCAGAATATAAAATAATTATCAGAGACTATTATCGTTTAAGATACCTGCAGAGAATGTATTATTTCAATCGAAAATTCATAACAATTTACGCTTCACAGAAGTGGAACACGAAGCTCAATGACTGGAATTTTTGAGTAAATTACACTATCGATTTCCTCAGGGCGTATTTTGTCAATTATACGAATTAAAAATGTGCATATGAGGTAATCCTAATTTTTTGTAATTTTGCCATCCAGCCGAATAAATTCAGCAAGGTGTGGAACCGAATACATGTAACATTTTAATGAATTTAGTTCTACATTTCATTCATTTTTTTTTTCTTTGAACACACGTTTTGTAGTATCATGACAATGCATGTGTTTAGGCCTGGTAATATCAAAGGCTGCGTCGGCGTTGCTCATGATAGCGTCTGGCAAGTGAGTGTATTGTTTCTCACACCGCTTCTGATTGTTTTGAATCGCAGTCGTTCGCTCTCTACCTCTACATCGTTCGCAATTCATTCTACGTTGAGATGGTGAACGTTAGGAACATTAGAAACATTAGTACCATTGATAAAGAAGATGGAGAGTGTCGTTTGAACGGTGGGTGTCAACGATGAACTCCAGATTGTTGTTTCTTCTTCGAATCACAGTTTCTCGCGTCACTGAGCAGTTGCCTACCATGACTCCAGCAATGTATTCAACGACATACGCATTGAATGTATACACGTGTTCTCCAGTCGGTGTTATATTAGAATTGATGAAAATAACGTGATCGTCACCTTGCAAACCGAGCATGTATGATATGAAGAATTTCAATAATTCATTATTTTTATTCAAAAAGTTTTCCAGCTCGCTGGCAATATGCATGTCTTTAGCCGAATTAAGGTTATTGGCGCATGTGAGAATGAATGCGTTCAATGAAGTGAACGCCATCTGTTTAACAACATAAATAAATTCGCTCTCTTTGAAAAACAAACTACGGGTCGATTATTTGAATATTATTTATACCAAAATACTTAAATCGCGAATAAAAATAGGAGATGGGGGATAACCTGTGAGGTTATATTTAGTTTTATGTCAAATTTAAGAAAAAAATAGAAATAAAAATAATTTACTTTACGTGACCCACAAAAAGTAGTTAAATCAAGTTCAAAATGAGAGTTTTATTGCTTACCAAAATTGTATCTCATTAGAATTTATCAATATCTCTTATCTTACTCAAAGTTATTGATGGTTTTTCACCCAAAAACTCGAGATTTCAACTTCAGGTAACTCGAATACAAAAAATAACTTCTGCATCGCAAAATGTTTGTCTAAGTAAAGTCTAATAGTCTTCTTAAGACAATTTGCATGTAGTATTTGAAATATAAAATTCAAAGCAAAAAACCTTTTTTTTTCATGGTGACCCTAACGCAAATTAGAAAAACAAACGCTATATCGATTTTTTCAGAAATAGAAAAACACTTTATTGTACAGAGTTGCTTAAAATAACTGTGGCTACAATATTGTCGAACTATGTTTAGCTCTATCTACAATGAAAAGAAATTTAGATTTTCTATTTCATTGAAAATTTTGGTCACCCTTTTTTTGATAACATGAAAATGAGGACCCTATCATATGTAACAACTTTGTGGTAGATAGTTTTTGTCTAGAGAATAACTGTCGAGGGCTAGATGCCAGTTTCCGACGATAATGAGTTTTAGCATTTATACAGAATTTCGAAGAGTAACAAAGCTTGATAGAAGTCAAACAAACAAGCATGTTGATTATGACTTAACCAGGGAAGAAAAAACCTGCTACGAATCACTTCTCTGAGAGTTTGACGAGAATATGACCCTCTTCATTTTAACATCTTGCGCATATAACATCTAGTGTAGCTCTCGGAGATTATTCAAGGCAGATGTCCGATGTTCTGGTACATTCGAATCTATTGAATCTGTTTGTGGAAATGGAACCGAAATTCACCAGGATTCAATATAGTCCCCGACACTATGTAATGGATGCAAATTTTCTTGTTTCGATATATGGCCAAGATCTTCAGGTTTCATAAGTAACAAAATAACAGATTTGTCATAGCAGGATGGCCCTTCAACGTAGGACATTTTTGTTTCAGGAAAATGCTGCAAATTTACATCGAATTCTTATATAAGTCAACTCGAATCATCGACGTCGACTGTTTTGACAATTTGAAACTGGTGGAAGTCAATACTCTGTGATTATGGGCGTTATTTGTCAGACGAAAGAATAAGGTTCCCTATAATTAATAACGTACTAGTCTTTACAAAATGGAAAACTTCCTGAAGACAATAATTCATTTTATTCACTTTGTAACATATTCATCTCAACTCCACTTATGTTTAGATTTCTTATTCTCTCCTTCTATCTTTATTTTTCTCCTCTTTTTATTTTCTTATAGTCTCAATATTCTAATTCACTTATTTTATTTATATAATTGTAAAAATTATAAGAAAAAAATATCACAATAAATTCTTTTGACGTTTCATTCTCCGCCAATGGTCGAATGATCAAGATTGCCTAATCGAGCGCCGACTAAGAAGGTCGTGACAGAAGAGTGTGATCCAGGCTTGCCAAAACTCATGATTGATTTGTATTTTTACAACAGTTTCAAATTGTTTAAAATCAAGAAAATGTTGTTACAAATCAATTTTTTTCGGTTTCACGCGGAATTTCTCAAATCATTTCTTAAAAAACGTTCCAATATCAGCTTTGACATAATGTTAATTATTGTTTTCGTTTCATTTTCTTCGAGTGCAAATTCTGCACCACTCAACCTATTTCATGCTGTTGTATCTACGTATGGCGTCGTGCACAAATAAAGTAACGCTAAAAATGAGGTTTTTCTCAACTCAGTATTGAAAAATGACGCTGGTTAATACATACGTTGAGAAAAAAAGTTCCACAGGGAACGTTAACGCCATTCAAGAAGAAGTAATGAGAATATCAACGTAAAAAAATCAGATATCTGCCCAGGTCGGAATCAAATGTTCAGAAGAAAGTTTTTTATATGCAAGTAGTAACTTCGGAAGAACTTTCGACAAGTTCATATAATTTCGAACCGAGACGGAATATTAATGCTCACATCTGTTGGGATTGATGCTTTCAAACCATCTAGCGTTTAACTGAGAGGAACATGGACTGGTATAAATTGATGTCAAATCAGCGTTTAAGTTTTATCATTTTTACTCCAGAAATATTGATGAAAATAAAATATGAATCAAGTCGGGTAAGACGGACGCTCCACCGACTAAAAACGAGCATTTCGTTTTTAAAACAAATTGATTATCTCCTCCTTCTTTGTTTAACAGATGCCCATTAACTACGTTTGCAAGTGCAACCAGGTATCATGGACGAATCAGCAGAGTGGTTTTTAAAACGTAATCCGAATTTGTCATTCCGAACGCCAGAAGCTATTTTAGACATGGTGAAATGAGACAAATTACAAGTCTTTCAGGTGATTTCAGTGTAGCCTTTTTGTACGATCATTTGAAGACCACCAAAACCTAGAGAGGAGGCGATCTGGCGTAGTGGTAACATCCATGCCTCTCACGCTGAAGGTCACGAGTTCAATTCTCACTCCCGACATTCTTCCAAAAATGGAAGTACAAGTGACGAACCAGCCAAATGAGTTGAAAATCACTATAATACAGATAAAAAAAAAACCACCAAAACTTATCAAGTACATAAACCTGAATTTTAAGATAGTGTACATCGTTCCCATCCCTGGTGTCCGTCTTTCCCGACTCAATTTTATCTTTTTAAAAATGCCGGACACATTCATTTTGCAAAATTACTGCCTCAAAGACAAATTTTATTATAAAAACAGAGCTAGACTATCAATTTGTGGTGAGATAGCGAAGTATTTTTTTGTGAAATTCAACGTTTACTTAAGGTGTCCGTCTTCACCACCCTTCCCCTATATTCTGCTTTGATGGGATATCCATCGATCGCTAGGTTATTCCACAAATCAGCTAACGATTCCCCTGCATACTAAAAATGTTTTGTTTCCAATTCCGGGTCCCTTGTTTCGAGTATTTCATCCAAGTGAGATCCCTCATGATCACGAGGAAGTATTTAACCTGCCGGGAAAGGGGGACAATCCAACTCAGTTGAATGCAATGCATGCTGGTGAATTTGTAGCAACTAATATTGCATCAAGATTCATTCGATTAAAATGATAGATCAAAAATATCTATGAGCTTTTTAAAACGAGGGTTCTGGTCTGGTCCTCCATCCACATTAATTATGGTTACTGGCTTTATTATACTTTGGTACCGAATAATGTCGCATTCAAGCAGCTCGCACACACTTGGAAAATCGATCCCATGAGGAAGTGCGTTTTGAGAACAGTGCCTTCCTGAACAAACTGCAACATATATTGGAACACTGCATAGAACTACTGCAGCATGATCGAGGTGCCCTAGCTTTTTGCACTCTGCGATAGCAGATGGAATAAGCTTATGTTTTCCAGCTATGACAAAATCATGATTCGGTAGATTAACGGAAACATACCTCTTTTGGTCTCAGAATCGAAGCTAGGGGCGTGTGAATTTATTCAGGAATAAAAGTGAAATTTTGTTACGTAACAATCTCGGCTACCCCCCCTCCCCCTATGTCACATTAAGTAACGAAGTCTCGACCCCCCTCTCCCCCCTACACGCGTTACGTTATTTGGTAGTGACGCCTATCTTCTTTTCTATCACCTATCTCATTCATTATCTCTTATCTCCTTTTGACATTGAGTTGTAGAGTGATGTTCTGTTTCCTACAGTTCGATCTAATGAGAAAACATGCAAAAGTCTGGGTCTTACATGAATCGGGTCAAAATAGGAAAATAAAATCTTTTTTTTTTCTTACAGAAGCGCAGTAATTGTAAAGTACAAGAGGCAGTCATTTCCGTTATCATTAGATTTGAAAGATCTTGTTGTAAAGAAAAAAATTACCGATTTTTTTTATTTGGCGTGTAATCATTTGAAATTAATGCTCAAGTCATAAGTGTCAAATATTCACTGAAGTACCAAAAAAATTGTATCTTATAAACAGTATACTTAATTCGTAGTAACACACACACTTACACACTATACAATCCGATCGTTGTATGCTCAAAACAATGGATCGAAACCTCATCCAACATTTGTGGCGTCGAATAGACAAAATATTCACAATTATTCACGAGTGGTTTCTATGGTGCTAATCTACTCGTAAGCATGATGGCCACCGACTAAGAATAACCAAATAATTTAGGAACAAATATTGCTAATTTCTGTGGCAATTGTTAGATCCGAAATAATGATGCCCAAATAAATGTTTCATTCATCAGATCAAGACTATCATTTAAATTCGCACAATGAACGCAGCAGAATATCATTCAGCAAATTGTGTTTTCCTACCGGTCGACGCATTTTCTCCGGCATCTACCCGAAAATAACTACTCCAGGACCTGAATTGGAAACTGTGAAGCTGCGTTCACATCCGACACCGTACACGTCAGCCTCCTCTCATCTCATTCGCGCTAATATGAATGAGTAATGAACGTCGAGATTGAATTTATTGGATACACATAGCCCGAGAGCAATGAGGTTCTTGAAACATCACGGCTGCTCTGGCATCATCGACAGTGGCTCGCGCGTCCTATCGTCAGACAATGTGTCGAAAAACGGTTCATTAACGGGAGGAGGGTGTGGAATTATAGATTTTGAATTAATTATGTATGGGGCGAACGCCGCGAATCGTCGTGACGGCAGGATTCGAAATAGGTACCTTCTTCTCTGGCGGACCGGATCGGAACGGAGTTTGCGCGCGAGAAAAGCGTACGAATGATAATCATCATGATGAATGATGATTTGATTTCATAATTTATGCCTCGAGTGATTAGTGGCACCTCTGACATTTCTGATATTTTGCTAACGAGCACCTTCGCGAGGGTGGTGGTAGGTGTTGGTGGTGTTGATGAGAATAGGGTCGGTTTAATTACTTTTCCCCTGCTGGAACGATGTGGTTATGAGGTGTTGTTGATATAGCAGCTACGAGGATGGGTTTTCGAATGGAAGGGAAATGTGGGTGATTATAATTCTCGAATGATATCATCAATCAAGTTGCATACTCTGTGCTCAAACGCTGGTTCCGAGTTTTTGCTATTACATGACGAAAAATTGTGATTTGTGTTTTGTACATGATATTTCACACATCATATTAATTGGGAATGATGTAGAGGATGTGACATTTGACTGAGTGGTTGGTAGCCTCATTAGGGCTGCATATGTTATTACAATCTAGTCACCGTGATTGAACCAAGGTAACACATTTCCATAGCAATCGACAACTTTTAACGTCCATTACGAAAAAGCCGTTTCAAAAAATGCCAATAGTGAATGATTTACCGGAAAATGAATCCTCAGCTGGTTTCGATCTGCACAAAGCATTATTCGGCGATGAAGCCCAATCTTTGGAAGGTATTGTCATAATAATTGAATAGAATTGTTTGAATGTGGTTCGTTTAGTCGTAGCCTCCGGAATCACCTCCAAAACGACCCAGGATACAGCTGAAGATCAAACACGAATGTCGAGTGCCATATTTTCGTCGAGTGATCTTTATCCAAAGCCACGAAGAGTTTCGAGCATTCGGCACGACTCGTTCATTCTCGATAGTCTTCGCAAAATAAGTGTTAGTCGGATTTCTACTGGTTCAAAGGTATGTTAAATCAGACAGTTTCAGAAGATGCTACCGATATTGTAAATGAGTGTTCTCCCATAAGCTTGAAGCAATCATTCAATATCCATTGGAATTTATTCAATCACTACAATCCAAACACGACCAGCAAGCCAACGCATTCAACCAACACATGGAAAACGTTCATTCGAAACTTTTGGAGTTTGGATTGGGAACCATATCCAAACTTTCGCCCAAAAAAATTCCCACCGTGGTAGATTCTCTTCTGGATCAGATGGACTCCACCCGAACCGCACTGTCGGCGGAACGCCGTAAATTGATATCCATATACCGACAGCTAGAATACTACTGCAAACGCGACTTCGAACTCGACGGCCAGATGAGTAACGTTCGCCTGGAAGAACTCCACGATATGCAGATGGAGGTTATTCTGACGGGGGAGAAAATAGACGAAATCAGCAAGCTGATAGTGAATGCTCGGACCCAGTTCGAACGTGACATATCGAAGGCGTCCCACGTTGGTCAGAAGTGGTACAAGATGCAGATGAAAACGGTCTCCAAGTGGGACGATTTGAAAATGCTTAAGTCTTCCATCTACGAGAATCGTGTGTATCTGTGCCGGCTGCTGACACGGAAGAAGCAACTGAGGAAGAAACGGGACGAGTGGCAGAAGATGTGCCGTATCATTAATAACAAACCACTGTTGAGGAAATATGACCAAATGGTCAAGGAGGTATGTTTGGACACTTTGAAGCATCGCACTTTGGAGTGTATCCCACTAATGTGCACTCTTTCCACATCTCACGATGATGCACACAGGATTGTTCCTCACTAATTTCATATTGTGTTTCATGACTTGTGGCTTACACATGGTCATTGAGCCACAATTCTATTCCTTACAAACTAACCTGTAATACAGAGGCTTACATGTAAGTATTGTGCAGCCTAGATTGACTTCGGTGAACAACCGTGATGTGATCATAGAGGCTTCATTCTAATACAGGTGTAGTTCTAAAAAAATGTTTTCGCTGCACAATTTGGAAACAAACTATTTTATCGGAAGGATAGGGACCGGAAAAGAAAGTTCCTCCAAAAAAATAACTAATATTCTAGTTATTCCGTTTTAAGTTACCGTTACATTTCCTTTTGTTTTCCTGCTGTACGTTGGAGCACATTACCTTTTCGTATGCGCGTGGTTGTGCTTTGTTTAGCTTCTGGTCGGAACTTGTTAGCTTGCACAACATATTGCTTTTGATGGAAGGATGGGAATAGTATGGAAGTGGAAAATTTAGATACAAACTTGATCTTTTCGCTGTCAATTTACGTTTTGAAATAAATAAATCGATTTGCGCTTTGAAACTTGCGATAAGTTTGTGCTTTAAAATATCGTTATGGTCCAGGACCATGAAAGCTTGGAACGGGGATTTCAATTGTTATAAAATTTAAAATTAAAACACATGTTGTATTCTGTTTTTTTCACTTAAATAAGTAGCCATAATCTATATATATAAAAATGGAGTGATGTCTGTCTGTCTGTCTGATTCTTATAGACTAGGAAACTACTGAACCGATCGACATGAAAATTGGTATGTAGGGGTTTTTGGGGCCGGGGAAGGTTTTCGTGATATTTTGAGACCCCTCCCCTCTCTCTAAGGGGGGGCTGCCATACAAATGAAACAAAAATTCTGCATTACTCGGAAATTAACCAAGCAAACGAAACCAAAGTTGGCATGTGAAAGTTTTAGGGTGCAATAAATGTTTCTATGATGGTTAGACAGTCCTTCCCCCTCTCTTAGAGGGGGCTGCCATACAAATGAAACACAAATTTTTGCATTACTCGGAAATTAATCAATCAAACGAAACCAAAGTTGGCATGTGAAAGTTTTAGGGTGCAATAAATGTTTCTATGATGGTTAGACAGTCCTTCCCCCACTCAAAGGGGGGGCTGCCATACAAATGAAACACAAATTTCTGCATTACTCGAGAATTAATCAAGCAAATGAAACCAAATTTGGCATGTGGAGGTTTTAGGATGCAATAAATGTTTCTATGGTGATAAGATACTCCTTCCCCCTCTCTTAGATGGGGCTGCCATACAAATGAAACACAAATTTTTGCATTACTCGGAAATTAATCAATCAAACGAAACCAAAGTTGGCATGTGAAAGTTTTAGGGTGCAATAAATGTTTCTATGATGGTTAGACAGTCCTTCCCCCACTCAAAGGGGGGGGGGGGGCTGCCAAACAAATGAAACACAAATTTCTGCATTACTCGAGAATTAATCAAGTAAATGGGCGGGACGAAGTTTGCCGGGTTAGCTAGTATATTTTAAAATAATACATGAAAAACTTTGCATATTCGAAATGAATCTATAGAAATATAAATGGTTTGGTGTCCGTTCTTCACGACTTAACTCGAGAACGAAGCAACGGATTTGAAAGTGAGTATCAGGTATGATACGTTTTAGTCTGCTTCAGGTTCTTATGCCAAAAAGAAATTATATACCACGGATAAAGATCGTGTACAGAAAAATAATTTGGGGGGAACGTGAGTGTTCGAAATTGTTTAAATCAAAATATCAATTTTGGGCGCGACAAATTTTGCCGGGTCAGCTAGTAATACATAAAATAATTTGCTTGGCTTAGGAATCATTTGTGTTTTTTTTTTTCAATTAGCAATAATCAGCCTCGGATGTTCCTAATTGGGTACGATATCGCCGCTACGCAGAGCTATCTTTTGTATGTTTTGATTAAATTATTGATCAAACTAGTGAATGAATGAAACAATTTACGAATTCAATTGCAAAAAAAAATACAAATTTAGGTCAATTCATGCATTATGGTTGTGGTTATCGCAGCAAATAGTTATCAACAATTTGCCTAAACATCAAACGGTATGCGTAGAAGTTCAGTGAGCTGGCGACATGAAGGGATATGTAGTCTTGAATAACCGAGCCAATGCGTTGCATTTGTACCCGCTTTTGTAGACCGTGTTAGCACAACGAATTCCGGGGTGTAAAATGCATGGGGGTTTAAAAGTACTGCCGAGATCTGCAATGCCGATTCCCCCAACTTATTGGTTTCGGAATCTGTGTTGGTTCCATGGTTTTGAAGTCTGTGTTAGGGAAACATTCCGATTTGCAGAAACGCAAGCGAGTACAGAAGTACCCGCTGCTTGTATCTTTTTTGCAATGCCGATTTCCCTTAGCTCCATGGTTTTGAAGTCTGTGTTAGGGATTCCAGCGATGGTACCTCAATCGTTGCGCAATCATAACTGAGTGGATTTCCAAGCGACACTCGCTTTTATACCGATTTGTGTGATTTCAACAGCCTGTTTCTAAAACAATTTTAAGGCTATTGAAACAAGTTTTTAGATAAAAAAGTAACAAGCATAGAGCGCGTAGACATTTTATCTTTCGAATGAAGTGTATATCATACCATTTCGTTCAGTTGTTTAGGAGCTATTAACACTCAAAATCTCGTTCTCCGGCGTAACGCTTTCGTTTTCGAAACTTTGAAATTATACCCCAATATAGAAAGGAAAGTCGTAGTCCTACGTCAAAACATGGGGACAGAGATTGGGTGACACAGTTTTTATGTAGTGCGATTAAATCCACATCAAAGATCGAAAAAAACTAAAGGTCCAATAACTATTTTAACTATTTTGCACACACCACACAAGAATAAAAAAAACGCAAAAAAAGTAAATCGCACAAAAACAGGTTCGACTGTAGGGGAAATTAGTGTGAACCCAAAGGATTTCCACATATTTCCAAGACCTGCCATGTTTCTTTGACTTCATATGGTTACAGAACCTCTCTTAAACTCTACATGAACCTGTTGATACACAACCTGTATCAATCTGTTGATCATTTATTGAGTAGAATTTGAATTTTGATAGAATTCATTCGAACAATCCACACACTAACACTAAACACTAGATACTAAATCCAGACAGAAAATACTTTTCATAGCTGTATTCAGGAATTTCCAATAGTTCACGCAGTGAACTTGGTTTTTATGCCTTCAATGTTGTCACGTAGCGGTAATTTAAGCAATAAAACAGGGTGTCGACTCAAAAGCCGAAAAAATTAAATCCCTGATGTTCTTTGATTTTCCAGTAATTTTTAAAAAAAATTCCAGATGTAGACTAGTAATTATATTTGTTACTAGTTCTGTAGTTGTAGTTTTCAAAACACTTATTTTGCTACCGATTTGGGCCATATTCTCTCGCTTTTTGTAATCAGTCAAAAAAATTGGAGATCACATTCTAGTTTGTTTTTTCTCCGGATTCGATTTCATGGGAAAACAGACAGAAAAACGGGTTTAAATCAAAGAAATTCATAAATTTGAGAGATAGAGAAGAGAAACAGACAAAGAGATAAAGAGATAGAATGAAAGGGAGAGAGATAGAGAGAGAGAGAGAAAGAGAAAGGAAGAGAAAAGAACTAGGCGAGCGTTTGTAATCCTTGTTGTAACATAACATTAAAGTGAGATTTAAATAGAACATCAGGAAAAAGCACACGTTAACATAATCAATGACAATGACAATGACAATGACAATGACAATTAACATCAATGTTTCTTCCGAATTGCACTGGTGCAATGTTCTGGAAAAAAGGTAACGAAGATGATGGTTTTTCAAGCGACATAGCATGCGCTACCATAACTGTTTCTCAAATAGTGAGGTCAGTCTTTATGTTTATATTTGATTGCCTACAACATCCATGTGAAAATGCTATTTTCAGGAAGTGTTTTATAAATTAAAAACGCACATTTTAATTGAGTTCGCTGAATATGAAGCTAATGTGACAGCGTGCAGTGAATATTTGTGAAATCATGTCGAAAAAGACGGATAAATGTGATATTTCCATGTGCCGTTTTCACTCCCCCACGTTACATAAAAACAAACGAACTTTCATTATTTTAACGTTACGAAGTTGATGTTTTGAAGGCTTTCAGTGTCGGTGTGTATGTTGTGAGAAAATAGTCGGCAATTAATAAAAATCTCACCGAAAATTTTACTGCTTTCTGGACCATTTTACTACATAAATAATCGAAATAAGCCACAATACAATTATCATCTGTTAAAAAACAAACAGTTGAATGATTTCATGAGAACTTCGGCTAAAATTATCATGCAACCGTGAGTACTTTGGACAATGTTTTTGTTTCTTCCATATACATTCCATATGGAATGCAAATAATTACGACACGATATTTTGCTTGCCAATACAGATATACTTCGCCTACTGCTCCTACTGCGCCTACGTTTTTTTTTAATTTTCAAAAAAAATATGTGAAAAGCCCGTTCAATTTCCAATAAGTCACCCATACATCGGAAAATGGGCACTTTTACAGGGCAAAAGTTTTTCTAACAACAACATTTTCAATTTATTCTTTGAAAAAATTACTGCTAATCTTATTTTGTTTGAAGTCAAGATAGCGATATAGCGTATTCGACAATGTTTTAAATCTTATCAAAATATGAATTTTTGTTGAAGACATCAGCTTTCTATCTTTTATAGTTTTTGGAGTAAAAAAAACTTTTTTCTTGTGAAAGTGCCCACCTTTTGATGTACGTGTGATTTGTTGAAAATTGTATGAGCTATTCACATTTTTTTTGAGAATTTAAAAAAATACGTTTTTGAGAAAAATGAATTGCAATTTAGAAAAAAATATTTTCAGTGTTATTTTTCTCAAAAAAATTTTTTTTCTCTAAACAATTTGTTTTCTCTTAGTAAAGTTTTTTTTATTAAAATCTAGCACGGCCTTGGCCCAAAACTTCAAATGCGTTTTCCTCGAAATTAGTTTTTCAAAGCCCACTTTTTTGTTTAACTGGTTCTATTTCTTAAAAAAGTAACAACAGTCGTTTTTTCTGCATTCTACGCAATATGGTCATTAGTTTCCGTTACTATTTCATACTAACTACATTTTCCTTATTTTTTTCAATAACCGTCGGCAATTCAGTTATATGTACGTTATATTTTCGGTTATTTACTGTTTTTAAAAATAGTTTGATTGAAAAAAAAAGTTATACATCGCGTACTCAGGTTGATTGTTATAAATTCATTATTAATGATAATGCAAAGGAGGATTCCACCAAGGTTCTGGAAGATGTTTATCTAAAGACCTCTCTCTCCTGATATGAATCAATGCAAAAGAATTTGAAACACTGTAAAATTTTGCATCGATTTGATGTGTAAACATCATGTGTAAGCATCATTGATGATGCTTTCTTTAAAAACCATACATACAAGATGTGTGTATAATATTAATTTTGTTTATATCTACTGCAGATTGCAACCATCCGTCATTACACAGAAAAAATCAAGCAAATCTGATGCCGACTGGCCGTGAAAACAACCCAGAAAAGCCTATCTTGATGACACATGAACGAAGCAAGGATCAATCAAGCTCAAGATTCTTCTCTATTAACTCTCAAAAAGCGCTCTATCTTAATTAAAAGATCTTCATGTCGAATAAAGGCCCCCATTGCTGACTAGAACTTTCTCGGATTCTGTTCCCATTTCTGGTCGTGCTTATTGTCTATTTGGAATCGCTTCGAATTATATCACAATTACGACCGTTCTCTCGGCTCAATCGAGGGTGAAAATTGCACTTTCAACGGTTGGATTTTGTCGAGAGTGAAAAATCTCCTCGCACGCATCGCCGTCGGGTGGATGGGAGAATATTTCAGAAATTGGGGGAGAAAATGTGCGAATCACTATCGTATCATCACGTCATGGTACTTGAGTTGGTGTGATGAGTCCGAACGTCCGGACCACCGTATCGGGAGTGGAGCGTTGGCCATTTAAACTGCCTGGAAACGGAAGAAACCGAAGAAGCGCTATCAAAACAAAGAAATGCTCGATATTCGGGGTTCACCCCGAACCCCGCAAAACATTGTTCTGGTGGTACCGTATGAGTGGGCCCATGATGGAGAAACTGTGTCGTTCGATTCCGGCGGAAATCAAGATAGGCGATGTTTACATTTCATCAGTCATTGCATAGGATTTTTTTTCTCTGATCACGTTGTTTAATTTATTATTTTTTAATGTTCAAACAAAACATGAGTGATGTTTTCAATTAGCATCAAACCAATCATTCAATCAGAATACTACAGTTGCGATACAATATATTACATCTAAAATAAGAATTCGCAACTTCGACTCATAACACGATGTTTATTTTGCCGTATTCCCACCGCGTAAATCTATCCTGCACAAACACACACGAAAGCTGGGATCCTCAGATAACCAAGACATCCGGAGCGCGAGATCCAGGGCCAAAAATATACAATTTCTTAATTGTGTTATTTCAAACAAAAGCGAGCGGGAAAAAAAAACACTACGAGAAATGAGAAATATTGCCTCGAAGAAGTAAAAATAAAACCATTCTGAAATACGTTGTGGGGGAAGACGGAAGCGGAAGCGTAGGGACAAATGGTAAATGATGGGGATATGTTTTGGTTTTATGAAAGCTTTCTGCGCCGGGGGGTGGAGGCGAAAAGCGGGGTGTAGATAATAGAAAAGTGGCTGGGCGTTGTGCACTCGAGGAAAACATAGTTCAAAAATCCTGCACAGGTACAATAATTTTTTTGTTAGATGTAGAGAAAATAGTCACTGATTTCTTCCGGTGCAAATTTCAATTTATTGAGAAAAAATTTTCTCCTTGACATATGATGATTCCTTCGTTGCCGCTTCCCTTTTTTATGTTT
This sequence comes from Toxorhynchites rutilus septentrionalis, assembly GCF_029784135.1. NCBI lineage: Eukaryota > Metazoa > Arthropoda > Insecta > Diptera > Culicidae > Toxorhynchites > Toxorhynchites rutilus. The sequence goes on along the minus strand of NC_073746.1, from coordinate 47,522,065 downwards.
TTAATTATTATCGATGAAGCATCCGTGGACAACAGCCAAAAATATATATCCGCGAGGAAATGAGGGGTGGTGAAAATGTGTTTGAAAAAACTCCAGGGGTTTGGAACTCGGTTTGAAACACACCATCACAACCTCAAACGTGAAGAGAGCGATCGAGTAAATGAACGGGGGAAGAAGCGAAAAAAAGTAATAAATTATAAATAAGCAATAAGGCAGCACAGAGCGTAGATTGAGAGTAGCAAAAAAAAAACGCCAGGACCAAGGAAAAATCCACGCTCGGGATGCTGGCAGGATGAGAAATTATTCTCTTCTGCACTCAGGACACTTTCTTTCTCTTTCGTGCTAACTTTGGCAGAGGTAGTGGAAACATTAGCTCCGGCGAGTGCGATGGAAACGGCGAGCGATCGAACCTGATTATCATTATTTTTCCTTAGCATGCGCGTCGCCACTCTCCACCTCCACCACCCGTCTGCGGCATGGCTACTACGGACTTGGACCACCGATCAGCAACTCATAGACACATAAAATAGGAGAATAGATTGGAAAATACGCTGAATGAGAAGAAAAAAACCTCACCATCCGTGGGTGGTGTGGGGCTCGGTGATTTGAGAGTGGCAGGAAAAAATCAATAAAGATTATTTGCTGAGCTAAAAGCTGACGGAGACTAGCAGCTCAGGGTAAGAAAAAAGAAGACGGTGATGGTTGTGGTGAAGGCTATCTTAACTACTTGCGTCTTAGGATTGTTGGACTGAGACACCGTTTGACCCATTCAATCATCTAATTTCTTGATTACTTCGTTTAACCATAGGCCACATAATACTGATTTTCGTGAGTGCTTTTGTTTGGAGTGGGAAGATGAAAATCGTAGATGAGATAACGAGGGATTTTAATACATGTTGTTTCGTTGAAGTTTCAGTTTTTGTTACTTCCTCTAAATTATTGGCAATAATTTAGGTGCTTCAGAATGCTTCTTTGTCTTTGAAATATTCTTACAACAACAATTTAGTCCGAGTCAGTCAGAGATGTTATTCAAAGATACTGGTCGTACCTTTTTCATGTAAAAAAAAGCAGAAGGTGCAGTGCCTAGAGGCACGGACGGAAACATGACGTAGGACTTTGAGGAGAATTGCTTTTGAATTGAATTTTTGTAACTGTTCATAAATTCGTAAGTTTAACTCATTCAATACTCCAAATGGTGGCCTAAAATAAACCGTTTGTTATCTGGACTGAACTTGAAGTTCGGGTTGTAAAAGCTGTAGTGGTAGAAAGAATCCGAAACCATTAATTATTGATAATTTCTATACACATTTTTCTATACTCTATTTTCTGTTGAAAAAAAAAACAGATCGATATTCCAATATTAACACGAAAAACTCGACATCCTCTCTGGTTTACTTGCATCGATGTTCATAAATGTACATAAAAATCCTTATTGATGAAACCGTCCATACAGAAACATTGCCTTGTTTCTTTTGTTTATTTAAATTATCTGAATACGATAGAAAGCCGTCAAGTAACAGCGCATTCTTAAAGTTAAATTTAAATAGCTAGCTTGCCTCAGCGCAGTGGCATGACGTGAATGGGTGACACCCGGTGCGGTTGTCTTAGGTGTCACTCTTCAAATCAACCCTCGTTATCAAGTTATTCTTTCGGTTTTCAATGAAAAATCTTGTTTATCGAACGCAGAAATTTATTTATTTCAATATGAGATTTTTTTTTTTTTTTTTTTTTATCTTCGCTTATTTTTCGTCGGCCTATTTCCGCCACTTTAGTGCCAATCACCGACATCAGGGAGGCGACTCCACCTGTTCCTACCTATCAGACTCAACAACTCATGAGCCGGGCCAACTTCTTTTACTTCCGCTCCGAAGGAAGACGTAACCAGAGATTTTTCGCCTCAGAAAATCCCAACGACGCCAGCTGGGATTGAACCCAGGCCTTCAATATGAGATGAAAGGAACAAAAAATCATAATATCTCCACGCGTCATGACTTAACAGCAGCAAATTTTCTGAACAAAAAATCAAAATCAATAGACATTAGTACATTCACTTTCATTTAACTATAAAGCCAATTCATTTGGCACGTTTATCCTCGCGTTGGTTCGAGGGGACTGACACTGAATTTTCCATCTGATTCGCGCCTCTCATTGGCCGGACAGCTAGAAAATGGTTCTAAGAAAAGTCTTCTAGCGTTGCATCGGACTTTTGTGATTCAGATGGAGAATTCCTTATCGGACCCCTAGCTCGGCCTACGTATCAAGCATATCTAACCCATCATTGACTGTAGATTATTGAAAAACCTCTTGAAGGTGATACAACAAAAACGCAAACGGTTGGTAACAGCTTCAAGCTATTTTCAAGCTTATAAGTTTAAAGAGTATAACCCGTTAGGATCGTTACCAGAAATCAACGGCCTTTTTCCATCTAAAACGAAAAACTCAAGACAAAATCCTTTCTTCCACGAACTTTTCAATTTATAATAACGGTTCGGTATTTTTCTAGAAACGGGTTTTGTGGTTTTCATTTTTTTTTAATTGAACTTTTTTGTTGCTGTACAGTAATTTTCACGCTTTTTTCACTGTTTTCAGAACATTCAGGAGTTTCGAAAACACCAAATTCTCGATGCTCGTCAATTCGGTAATCACACGTGAAGTATAAAAACTCCGAATAAACCAAACGGATCACGGATCCGGTGAGAAGGACCATGTTAAATCTAGACTTTTTATTTCACAAACTTTTGTTTCATATCGACGGTTCGGTATGTTTCTACAAATGGGTTTTTCAGTTTACACAGTAGACGCAACTTTGGTTTTACAACGCGGTTTACTTCGGATGGAGGAAACGAACGAAAAAACATCCGAAGGGGTTGATGGTTTATAAGAGACTAATTCAGATTATCGTGGGTATACAGTGAATGGCAAAATCTACTAGGGTGGTTCGAAATATTATAGATGTGTTAGGGTTGTTCCCAAATATATGGTAAACTCAGTATTTCTGTTTCTTCATATTTGAAAAAAATCTTTTGCATGGACCATGGTGTAATTTTGGACGTTTGACTAAATCTTCTTAAACGCTTATCTTTCTCAAATCCACTTGTGCATTGCTCTGAATTTTTTTACTACTTCAACTCTTACAACTCGTTTGTCTAATTCATGTAACAAACGGCTCTTTTCAAAGCCATCATTTGGAATAAAATATTAGTAAATATTCTAAACAATAAGATTCAAAAAAAAAAAAAAAAATAAAAATGAAAAATCTTGAAGGATTTTTTACAGCTAATCGTCGTGGCGATCAGGGTCCGACCTCCCCGCGTACACTACGCCACTGCCTCAGCGTTATTATCCAGTTCAACACCCATACCCAAATTTAATACGGCCGTAAAGGGTTAAATTGATGAAAACCAAAGTCACCAAAGAAGTGTGTGGCCTGGCGTTGTCCTGATGGAAGACAATGCGGCCTTTGTTTATCAAAGATGGCCTCTTCTTCATGAGTGCTATCTTCAAGCGGTCCAGTTGTTGGCAGTACAGGTCCGAATTGAGCGTTTGGCCATAGGGAAGCAGCTCATAATAGATTATTCCTTGACAATCCCACCAAACACACAGCAGAACCTTCCTGGCCGTTAATGAGGGCTTGGCCACCGTCTGAGCCGCTTCAGCGGGCTTCGACCACGACCGTTTGCGCTTCACGTTGTCGTAAGTGACCCACTTTTCATCGCCAGTCACCATCCGTTTCAGAAACGGGTCGATTTTGTTGCGATTCAGCAGCGATTCACATGCGTCGATACGGTCAAAGATGTTTTTTTGCGTCAGCGTGTGTGGCACCCATACATCGAACTTCTTTGTGAATCCAAGCTTCTTCAAATGGTTAATAACGGTTTGATGACTTATCCCCAGCTCTTGGCCGATGCTACGGCTGCTACTATGCCGGTCTTTCTCGGCTAATTCAGCGATTATGTCGCAATTTTCGACGACGGGCCTTCCGGAGCGTGGCATATCTTCGACGACCTCTACACCAGAACAAAAACGTTGAAACCATCGTTGTGCGGTGGAAATGGAAACTGTATCGGGTCCATAAACTGCACAAATTTTATTGGCAGCTTGAGATGCATTTTTGCCTTTGTCATAGTAGTACTGTAAAATATGTCGGTTTTTCTCTTTATTTTGCTCCATATTTGCGACACTATAACTCACGAACGACTTAACCATACAAAACACAAAAATACCTTTCCAACAAGCTATAGTATGACTCGATACAATGAATACAACTAGAACTACGCGCTTACAACGACACCTCGCGGAAATACCGCAGGACTTTTTTGACAGCCTAATATAACCAAACATGAGTGGATCATTCAGATACTTGTATGAATGACAGTGTTACAGTAAAAGATTAAACAAAGAGAGGAACGAAGACTGTTGATTGCATATCCGAGCTGTACCCAACATCGCACACCGAAGCCTGCATACAAGTTTGAACCGCATTTATCGTCCCGTTCTACTATAGCGAAAACCGCTGCTCAGACAAGTGCAGAGCGACAAATGATACAATTACTTAAAAATTACGTCATCATTTGCGGTGAGTAGCAAATGGGAAAACGCTAAAACGAGAGAGTTTTTGTTTCTCTCTGGAGCGGTGGTGCTAGTAAAACTTTGCGGTCTATATATTCAAATGGATAGCAGCATGAAAAATGAAAAATATAATCTAACTACCCTTCCTTAAGCCTTAATCTAGCTAAATAATCACATCGTTCGCACTCTCTGAGACTTATGGATCAGGATCTGCTACATTAGTGTAATATGAATCATTCGCTTTGCGTAGTTCGTATGAACATGCTGTTTAATGATACATGGAGAGGTTCGATATGTATATGTTAGAGGCAAAGAAGAAAATAAACTTTCTGCACCGAAACCATACATAGCGGTTTTGGTTTGTTGGCTCGTTTGTCATGAAGTTCAAACCGAAGCAGAGTTGTCTCATTTGTGACATGATTTGTAAGCTAAAGTTAAAGTAAAAGCAAGTAAAAGCTAAAGAATGTCACTGGGGGAAATGAATTCTTAAGATCATATTTGAACAAACGAAAGCGAATTATTCAGTGAAAAGATCAATCGGCAAACACTGTTTCGGATTGAGGTGTGGATGTGACCAAATTACTCACTCGCTGATGTCTCTGGCATTGCAATCATTGCATGATGGTTCTGAGCTACACAATTGCCTGGGGAATCATCGAGCTAGGCTACTGTCGGCTTACCAAGAAAATAATTGTTCTGAAATTTTGTGTGTGATTTGGTTTCTCATGCCAGTAGGAATACTTTATCTACCAAAGATAACAGCTACACTAACCGAAACCGGCAATATTAACAGAAATGGCTTGTTGAGGACCCACTATGCGAGCGTTTGCATTACCATGCAGCAAATTTTAATTTCGCCCGATTTGGGGATTAAAAGCCAGCCTGATTTTTCGCCCCTGAAGTGTATTTACATTTTCTGTAAAGTTGATATGTTGATTTGCAAAATACATTCAAGTGGATAGGACGTGTTATTTAAAAGGTGAAAATAAAACAGTAGAAAAAGGAAAGTTAAATAGGAGAGTGAAAAAGAAAATAGTGAGAAAGAAAGTGACACAACGTAGGAGAAGGTTTCAACAGGGCTTCTTTTGAGAAGAGCGCAAAAAGAAGAGAAGTGTATGTATATTTAGCAGCTTTAAGCCATCGATATATGGCTTTATGGAGGTACGTACGTGCCTCATAACCCGTACGTACAAATAGCACATTTTCGCTACGCTAAAAGCCCATGTGTATCTGCTCCCGTATGGATTGGTCCTGTCGCGATGCAACAATCGCCTTTTTTATGTTATGATCGACGATTGTCGGTGAAAGTTATGCACCAGCGATAATATACATAAAGAGGGGAGATAGCGGAAATAGATTTTCCTATATATGAAGTAGTGAACATTACTTGTTTTCCGTTATCATAAGGGCTCCGTTGGTGCCTTTGACATTGCATCAATGCACCGAACTGACACTATGGCGAAGCGGGCGTTAAGGTTGTGCGCAACATAATTATTTGGGGAATCATCAAGCTAGACCATTGTGAATGTATTGCTGGAATGTTATGAGTTATTTGGGTTCGCATGCCAGTCGCAAAACTGTCTTCATCGAGGATGACATCAGCGCTAATATTGATCATAATGAAACAATGCGACTCTTTGCGATGTTATAACGCTTAACAGAAAGAGTTTATTTCGTTTATTTAGTTACCTAAGAAATAAATGTCGTTCTGGAATTTTGTATGTGATTTGGTTTCACTTGCAAAATTTTCTCCTCTAAGGATAACAGCTGCGCATATGACAGTAATGCAATTTTTCGAGGCCAGTAATTTTAACAGAAAGTGTTTCTTCTGAGAATTGCGCGAATTGTTGAACGCTTGTTTGGTGCTGGCTGGTTTACGCTGTACAAACGATATCTAGAGGTGCGATTCCACTGAGATTATACTAAATAACATGTAGCATTATATTGGATACTTGCAGGTATTGCCATTGTTGTTGTTTCTATGCAGTACCAGAGATAGATTGATGTAGTGATGAGATGTGGATTAATGGTGCTGATGCAACAAGTATACAATCGCCTGTAGCCGAGTGTATGTCAATTGCGAAAACAAATCGCGACATACGATCAGCTCGTGTAATGTTCTGCGAGGGCAAAATGAACCATCTATAAATTATCGTCAACTGATTCTACAATTTATATTCCTTTTTGTATACATGACGACTGAATCCTTCTACTAAACAGTTATTTCTGAAATCTCGCAGAGTTATAAAATAATATCTGAAGTTATGAACAAGTGATTCGAATAAAATAACAGCGTAGTCCTACGTCAACAATGTGGACGTGTCTTGAACACAACCTCCTGTAATTTAAGTTTTTCAAATATTACTTTTTTGACGAATAAATGTAACATTTCAACGTTAAGGTGAAACTTAATTTGAAACAACGTTAAGATTGAAACTTAATTATAAGCACAGTTGAGTAAAATTCGAAATTTTTGAAGATCTCACAAGAGAATGTTTATAACGATATTGTAGCAAAATGAAGAAAGATGGGATTTGTATTTCAATAAACAAATTGTAGAGCGATTAGAGAGCTTCAATTTGGTTGGTAGAAACAATCAAGTTTATCATGAATTTTCGGAATAACATTAATAATAACACCTTTTCACTTTAAAAATGTTATTTAAATCCACTAATTTATATGTTTCACATCTATATCCTGTACTAAACTTTCTAATTTTTTCCTGTATAACACACGAATTGAAAAAAATCTTAGAAAATTTACGGTTTTGCCGAAATTCTAATTTGATTGCAAAGATGAAACCAACCCTAATTTCCAATTCAAAATTGAACATACATTAACAAAATAAGCCACGCGTTGTTTTACTTATGAATGAGAATATTCTTATCTTTTTAAGTTTTCTCCGAGCCTTCACGTTACATTAATTCGTTTCATCCAGCGCAATCCGCTTTCCACATGTATTCAGTTCAGCTACACTTTACTCGTTCCCAACCAGTTCGTTCGGAATCATTTCGTATGGCGAGATACCGTTTCTATCGTGGAGAAAAACCCGAATTGTATGCAAACATGCTTTTTGTTGCTCTTTCCCACAGCGCAAGCAGTGAGTAAAATCGAAAAAAGCATACCTTCTTTATTCGCTAAATTGTTTACCTGTTTTACTAAATTCACTGTTTGTTTTAATTTATATTACATTTTTCGTAGAGTGACTCCCCCTATATAGAAATCAAAGACGTAGTCCTACATCTAAACCTTTTTCAAGTATTTTATTAGTTATCCAAATGCATTTCCACGTACATTCAACCCCGAACTAAAATCATGGCTCAAATTTAGCTCCCCACAGCGAGAAAAATCCACCCACTCTTCCCCACTATTTGCACTCCCCCTGGAGCCAAACAGGGCAGTAAAGAAAATCATAACATAATTCTGTTTACGTGCATAATTTTTGCTCCTAGCTTTTATTATTCCACTCTTGGCGCAAGGCGCCATTGCTTCTAATTTTGAAGAATCCTTCCTCCGTGCAGCAGCAGGCTCCTGCTGCCGTCTCTTTGTTTCCTTGTGCCCCGAAAGATGTGGGACTTATTATCTTCCTTTCTGACGTTCGAAGAATGGCTGGCTGGTCGGGGGAGATTTCTTAAGGTATTCTTTCGTCGTTCGGTGTCCAGAGGGAAGAAAATGGTGTGGGAAAACCGGTCATGATTATGATTATTCACCATTGTTTGGAAGGACTTTGACTGGCCAGGATTAAGAACTCGTTCAATAAGAGATGCGGTTTGTCCGGAATCAGCCCTTCGTTCCGGTGGGAGCTTCATTGTCAAGGACATTAATTATTAAGCAGCCAATTGTTGTATTTTTCTGATGATGAGATCATATCATAGACCTAGAAAATAATGGTATAATCGTGGTTGAGTTTGAGTTGAATGTCAGTTCAATATGAAATGGGAACCATTTTGATGAACGTAAAGAAATGAAAAAGCTAGTTGAGTTGAGACAGCGAGAGATACCAATTTATATTCAAACCAATTTATGTAAAATCAATACCTACCTCATCTAAACAACCTAGATAGCCATACACACAACACACAAATGCTCATCTAGTAAATCGGAAGGAGATCTCCCGCTCAAAATCGAGGCGCTAATGAAAAAGGGGAGAATGTTTTTTTCCCACACTGATTAGCATCATTCAAAGGGACTTTTAGGGATAATTATCCAACCTTATGATGCTGTAAAATATGCCGACTGTCGTTAGTCGCTTTAACCCTCTCATCGTAATAAACCGCCTAAACGGCGAAACAGATTGTCAACAGCTCCCCCAACAACTTGTGTTTCGTTACTGGTTCTTCGAAGTTGCTTCTCCAATTGGCGCTTGTCGGCAGGGGTTGATGAGAAGCTTAATTAACCTGTTGCTACGTTGAGCATAATTAATTGTAACGAAACTTCAATGGGGTGTTAAGTCAAGGATTTTCTCCCCTTCTGTTTACAAATTTAACCTTCTTCAAAATCTGATACGGTTTATTTCTGAAAAACAATTAAGAACATTCTATACGATGTCTACTTATAATATTCTTTGATAATGTCAACCACAAATCATTCTAATTAGAGGGGGGACAACGAGGCCACGGTAAAAACAAAACAAATAAAGCACGTTCATTACGACAACGACAACTTAATTAAATCACTCCACCATCGATAAATCATTACCCGCTCGGGCGAAAACGCTTAACCACGACATAACATATGTTCCCATTAGTGCGAGGCAGTAGTAAATGAGACACGAGCTGCTTATCTTTCTTATCGCTGGTTGACGCGTTCGGCCAGTGCACGCACGCCAAACGAGGGGTGCGTCGTGACAAACCCGATAGCATACGGTCACCCCTGTCCATCGTTCAACAGCGGAGGACGCCAATAGCGAAGGGACACAAATAATGCGACCTAATGTGGTAATCATGTCCAGTGGATGTTCAAACACCAAATCATAATAAAATAGTAGTAACTCTGTCCTCCTGTTGGATGCCGAGAGTTATTTGCTCGGGAGATAATTAGAGGGAGAAAGTTTCTCAAGGCACCAGGCGTATAACAACCACATCAAACGAGGACGATCAAATTCCAAGAAAGTGTGGCGTCTTCCACATCCAGATTTTGCCTTTCCTCGGAGGGAATGACATATGTGTGTATAATTTATCTCTACTCTTGACCAGACTTGGGACGTTTCGGAAACGAGGGGACGCAACCTGCTTCGGACACTGATTTTGCAGAGCGTTGCAGTGTAAATTACAATGTACTGGTGAGAGCAAACCAGGGCGATTCCTAAGAACTGTTTTTTTTTCAGACGAGACAAACACGAAGATGTCACCAGGAAAACTTTGACTTTTCGATTCCAAATTCGATATTCATATTTACATTTCAGAAGAGTTTACATTACAAGTTTACACCTTCATTGTATATTAGGACGCTCCAAGCTTTTCGTAAAATTGTAATTTATGTAACAAAATGTAAGAATGTGTTTTTTGTGCTCCCCGATGACCATCAATAGTTTCGAAACATTAGGATCATATAAGTTTGTAAACTTTTAGTTTCAACTCATCGATTTTACAAATTGTTACTGATTCTTGCGTAAAGAAAATTATTATGCAAAATAAAACAGATTTCCGTTGTTGCAGACATAAATTGTTTGGGGAATGAGCATTATACCATAGACAAACACTGAAAACCAGGAATGTCAAGCATTAGAAACCAAAACTATTACCTACCGGAAATATAACCCAAATGTTCCTGCTCGAAATGGCCCTGATCACAGATCAACGTTTCCACTATAATCGTGGCATGTTACGTGACACTCCAAAACATTCTAACCACTCATCACACCACTCTCGCAAACACTTTGTATTGAAAAGTTTAAACGTTGCTGAATTTTATTGCAAAATTTCTAATTTGAACATTATCGTGAAGCAACAGATTTTTTAACTGTACACAAAAACATGGACACCAATTCGATCAAGAACTAACCTGGAGGAAAAATTCTTACAGGATGTACAAGCTACGACCACGATTGAATTCACTATACCAGCGATACACAGTGGTTTTTGATGGAGCTTCATCGCCAAAAGTCAAATTAAGTTGATTTACGCACTCTTGTTGTGATAATCCACGTCGAAAGTCGTAAAAAATCATCGCACGAAAATGTTCACGATTCAGTTCCATTTTTTTGCCGAGACCAAACTTTCAACTAAATATAAAATAAACAAATAGCGTCCGTATGACAAAATGTTCTGAGTACGTATATCGTCAAAAATGTCAAACTTTACGATGGAACCGTCAGATGGACTCACATGACATCAGTGTTGCCAATTCCCGAAATATAAATAGTGACCCTCGTATAAGTACGAGGAAGGTGCTTTTTTCTCAAGAAAACGCGATTCATTTGAATGGATAAAGAAAAAAGGCTGATTTTAACTATTGCTAGTTACACATTTTTCCCTTCCGAGGATGATGGTCCT